>NW_027418669.1:0-37195 GCF_009905375.1 Apium graveolens
TATTTTTCAGGGTTTCCCCAATTTTCAGAAATTTTTCCTTGATTTTCAGGAATTTTCCCTTAATTTTCAGGAATTTTCCCTTAATTCTGGGATTTTTCCTTAATTTCCGGGAATTTTTCCTTAATTTTCAGGAATTTTCCCTTAATTCTAGGATTTTTCCTTAATTTCCGGGAATTTTTCCTTAATTTTCGGGATTTATTCCTTATTTTCTGAAAATATTTTTATTTTCAGGAAATATTTAAAGGAATTTCCTTTAATTATTTTTTCCTGGAATTTTCTTTCTTCTTTTTTTTTTCTTTTTTTTTATACCTGGTTCTACCAGGAATCATGTTCGACCAGGATCCTGGTCGAATTATCCATCAGTATGCCCTGGTCGACAGGATTTCGAGCAGGGTCCATTCGACCTCAATTCCTCGTCGAATTTCGACCATGATTTTCACCTTTTATTTATTTATTTATTTTTGATTTTTGAGCATGATATTTTTCGACTAGGATTTTTCTTCCCCTTTTGGTCAGGATTCCCCGTTTTTGACCGAATTAGCCTTCTTTTAATTCCAAGTCGACAGATTTCCGAACATGACCCATTCGATCAGGATCTTCTCTTGCTTTCTAGTCGACAAGGTTTTCAGGGATAAGGTTTTCGATCAGAATCCTGACCCTTTCGGTCAGGAATTAGAATTTTGACCGAATTAACCCTTTCTCTTAGCCCTGTTCGAAGCTTTTTTGACCACAACTAATTCGACGAGGAATACAACACGAACCCTGATCGAATTGGGTCAAGAATATGTTCATTTTTGTGACTGCACATATTTAATTTGGGCCATAAGTCTGGGCTGGAATCTTTTGGGCTCCTGATTTGGGCCTGGATTCTCTTGGGCCAACCCCTTAGTGGGTTTTAATCTTGGGCCCATTTCTTAAATATGGGCTTTTCCTTTTGGGCCTTTGATTTTCAACTAATTGGGCCCTTTTCTGGCTTACCTCTTATTGAGCTGATCTTTGCCCTAAACCTGGGCTGGTTTTGTTGGGCTTTTACTTTGGGCCCATTGTTTTTAACTGGGCTTCTCTTCCACCCCCCTTTCTTCTCTTTTTTTTAAGTTTAAGCTTGGGCCCTGAGCTGGGCTTATTTTATCTCTAGGCCCAATAGGATTTGGGTTGGGCCTCCAAAATCAAGATTTTTTTGGGGTTTTCCAGATTTGTTCTAGATTCCCCTTAATTTTTTTATTTTATATATTTTAATATATATATATTCCCTCTCCAGAATTCTCTAGATCTTCTGGAATATTCTAAATTTGGGCCTAATGGGCTTTTTTCAGGCCCATTTAAGGGATAATAGTGGCTATAAAAGGGGGGGGGAAGTGAGGTGAAGTCTCATACTTCACTTTCACATTTTTCACCTCTCCTCTCCAAAAGTTTCCTTCTTTCTACTCTCCAAAACTCCTCTCCCTAGAGATTTTCCGACCTTCTTCCCAAGTTTTCAAGGTTTTTCAAGTTCAATCAATGGCTGACAAGAATTCTGAGAGAGCGGCCAAGATAGCCTCGGCTTCAAAATGAGGTAAGGATATCGAGATCCGCTCTGCCTACATATCTCTGATCGATATGATTAATACTAGGGGGGATGAATATCCCTCCACTGCACATCTTGATTCTTTTAATCATTGCAATACTTGGCACAACATAGATTATGATAAGTTAAATGCACGTTGTAACGTTCTTCCTCCTCTTATATTAGTTCTAGTTTCTGGTGGTGACCGTACTTGCCACTGGAAACCCGACACTCTTTTTATTTATACAGATGCCCTCGATGCTGGGCTTAGGTTCCCTTTTCATCCCTTCATTCCTCATCTTCTAGCTGATTTACAAATCAACACATGTTAGCTTCCTCCAAACGCTTGGAGCAACATTTTATATTTTATGGTTTGCTGCCTTAGGGAAGGTTTTCCCCTATCCGTAGCTGTTTTTAGGAAAGTTTTTCAATGTTACAACAGTTCTTCTGGTAATTGTGGTTGGGTCTATGTCAAACAAAGGCCCAAGAGTAAGCATATCTTTAACAGTGCCTCCATTCCCGATAATAACCAAAATTGAAGGAATAGTTTTGTCGGGTTAAGGTAGGAGAATGGCGACTGGGGCACACTCTTCAGACCATCTGTGGCGCCCTAAAACCCGGGGTCAGGAGTCTCGGAAGCCACGCTATCTAAACTCACACAACTCACACTACAATATGTAAATACTCACGCTTCACGACCCCACACTTAACACACACACACTACAGGTTATTGTCTTGGAAACGAACCATCATTACTAGAGAAATTTTATTACAACCCAAATATAATTAGTCTTACCGGGGGTGACCTTTAAGTAAGGTTAATCCGCCGGCCAAATATACGTTTCTTATTTCTTATCTTACATAAACCATACTTATAAATAAGCCGAACTATAAACAACTGAAAACTAATCCAGCTTATTCCGACTACCTGAGGTACTGCACCAAACAATCTACAGAACAGCTGACCATTTCCTACCCGTTTCCTGGCTGTGGTTCTCATGGCAGGCATCTTGATTCACTGTTGTGTTGTGTCAATTTAAGAAAACAAGTGTGAGCTATGATGCCCAGCATAATAATGTACAGTATAAAAATGACTGTATAATAACATCATATATTATATATATATTTTATTTAAAAGTAGGTTTCTTGGTGTCCCACACCTTCTTATGAAAACAATTCTTTTAAGGGGGTTTTATAACCTGCGAATACCTTAATAGTAATCCCAGCACCTAGGCTTGGGTTACGGTATTGCATATCAATTAATTGGAAGAGTTTAGACATCTCACAGGAGCCACCGCATACGATGATCAGTCGTCCTACGGAAGTAACTTTCTTTACTAGTAAAAGGACGAATACCGTCATCTCTCGGGTATCACCCTGGCCGCATTCGGGCTACGTGTCCCATTTTCGGGTATACACATACTTCACAAGATCCTGAGTACACAAAGTACCTTCGCCTGCGGTACCATTGGTAGCCCATCCAGCACACGTAGTACCAGAGTCTACCCCTCCATTGTCCTTCAACAGAATTCTATCAATCTCGGGAACTTGAACCACATCGAAGTTCCCCAAGCGTTTTGCTTGTTGATAGAGATAGTTTATCTTTTTAAAATATAAGTATATATATGTATATACGTACTTCCGAGAATTTTGGAGGAAGTACTAGGGATGTGTGTTGACCGTTGTCAACAGATAATTAATAAGGGGAAAAGTTTCTTCTTGAAACTATATTCAATATAATAATAAGTCAGGATAATATTCACCGACGATTGGAAATTATTCGAATGATACTTCTAAATCAGAAGGTATGCTTTATATCAGGATCTATGATCTTTAAATCAATAACAATCCTTTAATAAATAATAATTAATAAAATAATAGTCTATAATTAATTAAATGATAATTGATATTAATCATACCTCGAATGAGTTTACTCTCTAAAAGATTTATTTAAATAATATTCCTCAACTAGTTTGTGTTTACATAATTAATAATCTATAATGATTGATCGGGTTTGTATAAATAAACGTTGAAGTATACTACAAACTATAATAAAGGAATACGTATATAATATTTAATATCCGAATCAATAAAATATAGTTGAGGGAATATGCTCGTTGGGAAATCATTTTAAAAGTTTGAGGTGTTTTAATGTTTCGTAAATGGACGATGAGTTCCTTTAAAACGTACTATTATGGACTTATACCCGTCCTATAATATCTCCGAAATGATTCCCGGGTTTTATCTTAAATCCCGACCGACTCTCGGTCTTATATAATACGTCACGCCTTAAAGCGAAATAACATTTCACGATAAATATTTATCGTACAACATCGCTATATTATGTGAAAATTCAACAACTACGTATCATGGCAAACATGGTATTTAATCGATGATAGTAAAACAATAATTTCACAACACAACGGTAAAAATGGAGTTGAGTTTGTAAACTTGCCTGGGTATTTCGAGGTGGAGGATGCTCTAGGTTCCGCTCGGAAATCTATAACCATAAACATATTTCATTTCGTTAGGTTCCGTCCTAATTTACGGTAACTCGCACTCATGTGCTACTCATTATACACCCTCTCAACTCATACTACCCTTAACATTTCTTTTAAGTCATAATTACTTTATGGTCACTTCATTTTCCTAAGTATCTTGAGTTCATTCTCATTATCGTTGTTGGCTCCGCTTAAAGATTCTCTCGGTTTCTACTCGCGCGGTCTCGGCTCCGATATTTTATAAAATTGAAAAATCATTATTTTCACTTGAAATTTTTATGACAGTTAGGAAACTCAATACGTTATTCTCTGTAAAAATTTCATGATTTATGAATACTTTTAAGTCTATCCTTTATATTTTCAAAGTTCGTAATTCGTAGCAGTTTTTGTCGCGTAAATTACTTTTACTTAAACGACCATAACTTTTGATCCGTAAATCGGAATCAAGCGATTCAAGTGCCTAAACGATCCTTATAAAATTTTATATCCTAAAAGAAGGTTGTTTTTCAAAAATCTACAGTTAACAACTTCGGGATCTTCTGCAGAAACTTAAAGTTACGGTTTGTTGGTTTTAACAAAGTTACGTTTACGATCGGGGGTTCGTTTACGCCTTAACTATCAACACAACCACCAACAATCATCATATCATCATTAACACAGAAACTCCTCTCAAGAACATCATGTTCTTGAGGCAACAACAACCAACCTTAAGTCTACTTAACTTAACCATCAAGATTTTATTAATAACACTTAGTAAGCTAGGTTTACTAACACCCACTAAATGGATCTTAAACATGAACCTTAAATAAAGTTAGGCCAAGGATTTTTTACCTTTATCGAAAGCTTGAGATGTGTTCTTGAGGATGGTGGAGGCTTGGAAGTGCTTGGTATGATTTTTAGAACCTAAAACCACCATTAAAATCAAGAAACCAAAGAGAGGTTACTATTCACACTATTCACTAGGGAGTTTCTTGAATTTATTCCACCCATCAAACCTTGATAAAAAGAGATGAAAGATTTTTCTTACCTTAGTTTAGTTGCTAGGAGGCGTGGGAATTAATTGTGTGATTTTACAAGAACTAGAGCTTGGAGTTTTGAATTCCAATTCCCCTTTTTTCTTCAAAATAGCCGAATGGGAGCTTTGTGAGGGGGGGGGGGTATTTATAGCACTTGGTTGCTTCTCTTGGATGATTTCTAGGTTGCTTCTTGGAAGGTGACTTGATATCTTTGCAACTTGATCTTTATTCTTCCTAGGATAGCATTAGGTTTATTCCTTGTCTCCAAATCCATGGACATATCTTTGTAGCTTGCTAGCTTACAAGCTAAACTACAAGGTTAGCTCCTTAGCACACTATTTTCTAGCTAGATTGGTCATCCTAGGGTTAGCTCACTATTTGATGAAGTAACCATGGTTACTTCCTTACCATGGTTTAGTTAGTGCGCTACGTTTAATTAATCGTTTATGCGTTCGCTCGGTTACTTAAACGTTCTCCATAATACTTACCCGTAAGTGGTTCGTAATGAAATTCCTTTCGTATTTATTCCTTATATTTTTATTTATCCTACTTGAATATAAATCCGTAGGATTTTAATCTCGTAATTATATTGTCATTCCCGTAATCCTCGATAAGTCGTAAATACGGTCGTTTTTCAAAGTTCGTTTTCTTCGAAAACTAATAGCATTTACAAACACTCATTTGGTACGTATAGTCGTCATATCAATTCCGAAACTCATTTTCTCATGCACTATATAGTGTGGGCTCAAAAGTTTTTTCCCGTCTATCAGGGTTACTATTCATTAAATGTTTTACAAGGTCTCAAAAATTCGAGTTATTACAGTCTTCCCCTCTAACAAGGATTCCGTCCCGGAATCAATTAGAAAATAAGTGGGGATATCTATTCCTCATTATGTCTTCAAGTTCCCAAGTTGATTCCTCAACATTTTGATTTCTCCACAAGATCCTAACTAGCTTCACCATTTTGTTCCTCAGCACTTGTTCTTTCTGGTCCATTATCCTTATTGGCTGCTCGATGTAGGTCAGGTCTGGTTATAAATCTACCTGCTTGTACTCTATTACATGTCGGGCATCGGCATGGTACTTTCTAAACATGGATACATGGAACACGTTATGTACTTGTTGCAAATTAGGAGGCAAGGCGAGCTCGTAAGCTAGAGGTCCTATTCTCCTCAAAATTTCAAAGGGTCCTATGAATCTGGGACTCAGCTTCCCTTTCTTTCCAAATCTCATCACTCCTTTCCACGGAGATACCTTCAATAACACCGAATCTCCTACTTCATATTCCCTATCCTTCCTGGTCCGGTCGGCGTACTTCTTTTGTCTGTCCTGGGCTGCTACCAGTCTCTTCCTGATGAGTCCTACCATTTCTCTGGTCTGCTGGACTAACTCTGGTCCTCATATCTTATGTTCTCCAACTTCATCCCAACACAGGGGAGAGCGACATCTTCTCCCGTAAAGTGCTTCATACGGGGGCATTCCTATGCTAGCGTGATAGCTATTGTTGTAAGAAAATTCGATCAGGGGTAAGTGATAATCCCAATTTCCTTTAAAATCGATGGCACACACTCGCAGCATATCTTCTAGGGTCTGTATTTTCCTTTCGCTTTGTCCATCAGTTTGGGGTGGTAAGCGGTACTCATGTTTAGTCTGGTGCCTACACATTCCTGGAAGCTTCTCCAAAATCAGGAATTAAACCTCGGGTCTCTATCTGACACTAGGGCTACAGGAACGTCGTGTCTTATTACAATTTCCTTCAAGTAAATATCTACCAACTTGTCTACGGTGTACCTTTCGTTGATTGGTAGGAAGTGTGCGGACTTGGTCATTCTATCAATGATAACCCATATAGCATCATGATTAGTCTTTGTCCTTGGTAAGCCCATCATAAAATCCATGGCTATGTGTTCCCATTTCCATTCCGGAATTTATAGGGGTCGTAACAGTCCACTAGGTCGCTGGTGTTCCGCCTTCACTCTCTGGCATGTCAAGCACTTGCTGACCCACTCTGCTACTTCTCTCTTCATGTTAGGCCACCAATAATATTCCTTAAGGTCACGATACATTTTCGTACTTCCTGGGTGGATTGAATATCTAGAGCTATGCCCTTCATGCAACAGCTTGTCCTTTAATTCTTGCACATTCGAAATCCAAATCCGGGACGCATACCTCATGATCCCTTTCTCATCCTTCTCGCATCTCACTTCTTCACCAGTCAATGTCCCTTTTTCCTCACTCATCTTCTTTTCCTGACATACTCGTATCTTTTCAGTCAGTTCTGGTACTAGCTTAATCTCAAATAATCCTTCCGTTCCCTTACCGGTCATTCTCACATCAATTTCCATCTTCTCAAATTCCTTAATTAATTCCTCCGATATCATTATCATCTCGAGTCTTTCCTTCCTACTAAGGGCGTCAGCCACCACATTGGCTTTACTCCAGTTGTTCCAAGAGTCTCCGCTAGTTGAACCGCGTCCAGTAGACTCCCTGTTCCGCTCATCCCCTTCGTCAGCTCTTTGATCGGGATACTATTACCTAGGTTCCTAAACTTGGAATGGATTTACCTGGGTGATACAAAATTTCACAGTCGTAGTCTTTTATCAACTCTAACCATCTCCTCTGTCTCATGTTCAGTTCCTTCTCAGTAAAAATATATTTGAGGCTTTTATGGTCAGTGTAGATCTCGCATTTCTCACCGTATAGGTAGTGTCTCCAAATATTTAGGGCAAATACTATGGCTGCTAATTCTAGATCATGCGTAGGATATCTGCTCTCATATTCCTTCAATTGCAGAGAGGCATACGCTATAACTTTGCCGTGCTGCATTAGTACACATCATAATCCTTTAAGCGATGCGTCGTTGTATATCACAAACTCTCCCTTTCCATCGAGAAGGGCGAGCACTGGTGCTGACACCAGCCTCCTTTTCATTTCTTGAAAACTCTCCTCACATTTTTCCGTCCATACGAACTTTTCTGCCTTCCGGGTAAGTCTAGTCAATGGACCGGCTATCTTAGCAAAGTCTTGAACGAATCTTCGGTAATATCCTGCCAAACCCACAAAACTCCTAACCTCTGTTGGGGTTGTTGGTCTTTCCCAATTGGATACCGCCTATATCTTGGCAGGGTCAACTAAAACTCCTTTGCTACTCACCACATGTCCTAAAAACTGAACTTCTCTCATGTAATAACCCCAATTTTTGGAATTTTTTTGAAACCCTTATGAATAGTGATTTTGCTGATTATGCTGAATAAGAAAACTTTTCATACCACACTATGTAGGGGTTCTTCTATTGTTATTCTAAGATCTTATTAGTACTTTATATGGGATATAAGTGTATGTAAAGATCGTCAGAATCCAAATTCGAACACTTTGATTTTTACCGAAAATCCACCAGATACCGAAAGAATTGAGTATAAGGTAACAGGATAAAAGGGATTTAAATTCAAGGATTATAAGAGAGGATCATAAAAGGAATATAATGTATTGAGAAAGGTTAAGGAAACCCAAGTAATAAGATCCCGGGTATGATCCCTCAAACGATAAACGAAAACGAAAGTTAAGCGAACCGTATAACAGATCAGCGGTCATTAGCCAAGTAATTAGAAGCTAATCAAAGAGGTTAGTGAGGATGATGTCATCAAACCAATAAGAGGAGGACAAGTGGGGGAGGATGACATAACAAGGTGATATAAGCATGACAAAGAAAGGTGTGTTGTTGGTTGATTAAGAACCACACAAAAGTTACCATGGTAAAAAGTAATAAAACAAAACAAAAACACCAAAAACAACCAACCAACCATTCATTTCACCAAAAACACAACTTGACTTCTTTTTCTCCATTGAAGCTCTCGGCCTCTTTCTTAAGAAAAGGGAAGTCCAAGCTCCTCCACTTGCTAATTTACAAGGTAATTATCCTAGCTTCTCCAAGTTAAGTTACATACTTCCTAGGAATCTTAGCTTCAAAATCCTTTCCTAGCATTTCCTATAAATCATTCAAGAAGATGGTGAATAGTACTTTCTTGAAATTAATTTTTGTGTTCTTGATTTCTTTGAAAGATCAAGTTTGTAGGAGGTTAGATTAAGGCTTACAGGGGCATTCCAAGGATCTTTCATGGATTAAAAGCTTCAAGGAAGGTATAACTCTTCATGATCTTCGTCTTAAGTTTTGTTGTTTAGATTTCCTAATGTTTAGATGATGGGTTAGTGTAATGGGTGTTTAATCATGTTTAGATCTTGTTATGAGTAGTTTAGTTGATGAGAGGCATGATTATTGTGTGTTTAGAGATTGGTTGGTTTTGTGATGTTTTTGGAGTTGAAAATCTTGGTTATTAGTTAATGAACTTAAGTAAACTCTTAGTTCATGATTGAGAAATAAGTATGAATTGGTAATATTGAGTTGTTGGGGCTGTTGTAGTATGGTATTGATGGATTTTGGTTGTATGAATGAATTGTGGTTGAATTGTGGTTGATTTGGAGTAGGATAAAATTTGGTAATCGCGTAAACATAGCCGTCGTAATGCCCGATTTACTTTAGACTGTTTTTGTTCTTAACATCAGGACCCGTGAACTCACTGTTAGGTTTTAACCATTGCCTTGATTAGATAATTCATGTTACGAGCTTCGTTTTGATATGTGGTTCGCTTGAATCCGATGTACGGTTTAGGAGAAACGACCATTTTAAGTAACGGCATTTCGCGACCGAACCATTACCCCTCGCCTTACTTTGAAACCTTGGTTAAGGACTTTAAATGACTAATTGGGGTATGAAACAATTATGTTAAGTGGATTAGGTAGTTTTTAAGGTACTCGCGAAAGAATCGCCTTAAAACTCTTAATGGTTAATTTATTAAAAATGGTGGAGCCGAGGGTACTCGAGCGACTTAAGTAAATCGTTAAGCGCGAAAGCGAACGTTAGGGCTCTAATTGGTTAAAGTCTAGTTTCTTAAGCGACCGGGGTTTAATTCCGACTTATATTGTTGTTCATAGGTTATCAGACCCACTCTAAGCTTAAGTCTATCCGGGAACACTCAGGCAAGTTTTCTACCCGTTATACTGTTGTTGTGATATATATATGTATATGAATTATCTTGTGATAGGTGCATGAATGTTATTAGCAAATCTTACGATATATTGGAGCATGCTGATATGGTATATATGCATGCCTATTTCGTAATCTTGATATCTAATTGTTGATTCAATTTCTTATAAGTTGCATAATACCTATGCTAAAGATAAGCAGTAGTTGCGTATACCCTTAGTATAGGGGACCCAAAGGTGAACATATTTCTAAACCGGGAGTGATGTTCCCGAGTATAATATATATATATATATATATAGATATAGTTTTCAAAACTATTAATCGAATAAGGTTTATTCGATAGCTTTATTTTATTAATGAATATTATTTTGAATATTCATTCGAGGACATATGACTCCGTTTATTTTATTTAATGAATATTATTTTGAATATTCAGTCGAGGGCTTATGACTCCGCTTATTTTATTTAATGAATATTATTTTGAATATTCATTCGAGGAATTATGACTCCACTTATTTTATTTAATGAATATTATTTTGAATATTCATTCGAGGACTTATGACTCCGCTTATTTTATTAAATAATATTCTTTATTTTATTAAAGAATAATATTTCGATATTTCAAACTTATTTTCGATTATTCAAATAAAGATCGTACTTTCGTATAAGTATATCTTTTGTTATTTATTATTCGTTTCAAGTATGAGTTTTAAAACTCCTACCTCGATTATTTTTATAAGGATTATCCTTATGGGAATATTATTTAAATAATAATATTCAGATACTTTCTAACACATCGGGACTGATTTATTTCTTTAAATCAGCATTACTCCAAACATTCTTAAAAATGTTTTCGAGTCTTCAAAATGATTTTTAAAAGATTAGAGCGGATCCCAAAAATCATTTTTATATTTAAGATCTTCCTTTCGAAGGGGATTTAAATACTCGCTCAAAACCTGAGGGATCCGACTCTGTGGTGTGTTTTATATTCGCAACAAGGTTGCTATTTTGATAAAAGAGTTTTTGATTACTTACCCAATACTCGGGAAGTAAAATTCTTGGAACAAGTTAATCCATTAACAGGCATCACCTGGGAAATATTGGTGAGTTTTCCTTTCCAACTAGATACGACTTCTTGGTGGAGCCGTATCAACAAGTTTCTACTTGGGGAAAGGGGGACGAGCTTTACGTTTCAGAGTCATGGATTTCAGCTGAACTAGGAGTGGCATAAGTGGTCGAGTGGCGCCGGCCCAGCCTTATTTATTGGCCCAAATGGCCCGGAAGTTCCGCTAAGATGGTCCATTCCTTAGGAGTCCAGTGTTCGGTTGACAAGTAAATCTGACAGGTTCTCCTCTACATGTAGAAAATGGTGGGGTTGCACTACTGCAACTGATCATCGTAAGTGGTCTTCCTGGCGCGGCAAACTCCCGTAATAAGTTCATCATCCAGTTGGATATTTCTGCAACACTACCCAGAGCCCTTCGATAGGAAGGCTACGGCTGGGTGATTGTTGAGTGTTGGCAGGGTCGAGTTTTCAAAATGATGTTTCCATAAAATGAAGTATCTCGTAACTTCATTTCTTTTGAATGATATTTCAAAGATTGATTCTATACAAGTTATGCCTTGTAGCTTCATATATGTGATGAACTATTTATACCTTAAACGGTGGTAGTTTAAGTAGTATTCGGAAAGGATATAAGTATATTGGAGTATCTTGTAACTTCATCTTTTCAACTTATATCTAGTAAATGATTATCTTATGCGTGACAAAGATTTTTAGAAAAACATTGAGACAAGGTTAGATATATGAGATCACCTTGCAACGATATTTTTATACAAGTTATAAACTGGAACTCTATTTATATTATGCATGAAAGAGGATTATAAGATTTTGAAAAGTATATATACTTATATACTGAATATTTTGCGACTTGGTCGCGTTAAGATATCAAACTTGGTTCATTTCTTCTTGACCAAGACTTTCATGAGTACTATGGGAATGCTCATATATTGTTAATTATTATGCATATTATTTCGGTGGGCTTGTTGCTCACCCTTGCTTTCTTCTTCATCACACAACATCAGATAGACAAGATGAACATGACCAAGCTCCCAATTCGCGGGCGGATAGGAAACGTTCCGTAGTTTTCTGGAAGCATTGATGCCGCTGTAGCTGAGGTAGGAACTACCAATAGGCTAGGCTTCAACTATCGATGAACCAGACTTATGTATATTATGAATTGTAATAATGGCAAGGAATATGTAAATTTATTCAGAACCCTTTTAAGGTGTAATGGCTTTCAATTATGGAATAAAATGACTTGTGTTATTTTTGGTATTCATCTCTGAGACTATAACTTATGGTGTGTGTGTGTGTGTATATTGTGGGGTCACAGTACGCAGTAGTTGGTTGTTTATTAAGGTTAAGTGTTATTAAGGGAAATGGAACTCGTGACAACCCGGATCCCCGACCCCGGATTCGGGAGTGTTACAGAAATGGTATCAGAGCCAAGCATTATAAACCTCAGAGATGATGTGACGTTAAAATAATAAGTTCACTAAGATAATAAGAACTCTTGCCAAGTTCATAGTCAGACTACCTAACGTAGTACTGACAGTTAAAACCCTTATGGGAACCCTTATAAATATCGTGATAGAAGCGTAGTTCATTATCGTATATGGTAGCGGGACTCCGAACCCTGAGGTTGAGGAGCAATAACGCGATGATGTTTTATTAGTTATTGGAGATCAGATTGTGGACCCGATAGAGCGTCCTAACACGGGACCGGATGATGTTCATATTGAGGATGTAGCGGTTGAGGATGTTGTCCTAGAAGGGATTATCGCTGAGAAGGATCATGTGAAGGATCCTGACAAGAATGAATAAAGGACCACTGAGGAATTGATGACCATGGTTAGGGCAACTACCAGAGGTAGGATTGGCCGGTCACTACCAGAGGTTCGTTCAAGTTTTTAAAGATAGTAGCCCCTATAACGCGGCTTACTCATAAGACTGAGAAGTTCGAATGGATAGAGAAATGCGAGAACAGCTTTTAAGAACTGAAGCAAAGATTGGTGACGGCCCCTATGGTGGCATTGCCGGATGGAAAAGAAGATTTTGTGATCTGTAGTGGCGCTTCGTATAAAGAATTAAGGTGCTTCTTATACAGCACATCAAGGTAATCGTGTACGCGTCAAGACAATTAAGGGAATATAAAATTCGATATCTCCACCCATGAGCTTGGGCTCGTGGCAATAATTTTGCCCTAAAGATTTGAGGCACTACTTGTATGGAGAGAAGTGCGAGATTTACACAAGCCATAAGTGCTCTAGTGCATTTTCATGTAGAAAGAGCTCAACAGACGCCAGAGGAGGCGGTTAGAGCTAATCAAGAATATTGATTGGGAGATTCTTTATCATTCGGGAAAAGCCAATGTGGTGGCTGATGCCCTTAGTAAAAAAAGAGAAACTCAAGATGATAATGTCTTTGGGAGAGTATATGAGAGATTTTGAGAAAATGGAAATAGAAGTGAAGGTAACCGGAGCCGGTACCGAAACGCTGTTTGAGATTGCAATACAGCCCAAATTATCAAAAAAGATCATATTGTGCCAAGAAAAAGTGATGAATGAAGGCAGAGAGTCAATGACTAGAGAAGAGATTAATACCAAGATATATGATAAGGGAATAACGAGGTATTCCTACAGAATTTGGGTTCCAAATATTTAAGAGCGTAAGGACTGGATCTTAGATGAAATCCATAGCTCGAGGAATAAGATTTAGGGTAAACCCCGAATGTGATAGTCAGGGAGGTTGCCATTAAGAAAGAAGGATCCTATAACATAATGAAGTGGAAAACAAGGATTTTTAACGTATAAGATAACCCCAAGTATGGGAGTAGGCTGAAACATTTCATACTAAGGAAACAGAAAGTCGAGTAAGGAAAGGAGACCCGATACGGTACTCCTATACGGAAATTTATGGACCTGTCTAAAAAGAACTTAGACTATTATCCCCAACCACCACCTTGAGAAAACAATGCGGTAGGAAATTCTTTCATGACCTTTAAGTCGCTAAGCTCTCAGAGTTCCAAGGAACAGGTTGACCCAGTCGAGGCAAGAGCCTGGCCAAAGGAAATATAGGAATCATTTGAGATTCTAAATGATTGACGAATCACAAAAGATTGTTTTTTATCACTTACCCTCCTAAGAGAGAGGCCACCCGCTGGTGAAAGACCAAGAAAGGCACGGAGCCAGAGGTTACAATAAACTGATTAAAGTTCAGTCAATTGTTTTCAGGAAAGTACTTCCCTAGGTTATGGAGATAGTGTAAAAGCTTTAGAGCCAGAACAAAGGCGGACGAGTATGATGAATTATGAATCTAAGTTGTAAAAGTTGTCAAGATTCGTTTTGAGGACACGAATCCAGAATGACGGGATATTTGAAAACAATGCTTATGTTGTGTTGGTTCATGAAATAATGATAAGAGAAAGGAAAATAAAAAGAAACTGAAGTGGAAAGGAATATAAAGGCAATAGAGTTTGAGGAATGATAAGGGAGTTGGGTATGAGGAAACCCTAAAGACTCGTAGCAATAGAAATAGAAAAGTATGTAATCGTCAGGATGAGGGTGATTCACCATGAGTTAAAGTTGATGATTGAAGGAATAAGAGATACATATATTTTATCCCCTGTAGGTTGGGAGGATTCAAGAAAACCTTGAAATAGTTCGAAGGATAAATAATGAGACGCGGATAGACTGAGGAGACAAGGAAGTAAGAAATTAGGAAAAGTGGATGAAGGAAGTGACCTTCAAGAATGTGAAGTGTAATAACCCCAATTTTTCGAATTTTTGAAACTCGGATGAATAGTAACTTTTGCTGACAATGCTGATTAAGAAAAATTATCAGACCACGATATATAGGAGTACTGTTATGGAAATTCTAAGATCGTATTAGTATTCCATAAAGAAAATAAGTGTATGTAAAAGCTGTCGGATTTTGAAAACGAGCACTTTTATTTTTCCCCGAGATTTCCACCAGACATTAAGGGATTTAAGGAATTAATATTAAGATGAAGGATTATAAAGGAGAATTAATTTAGGTATTAAAAATACCAAGAAGATTTTATCAATAAAACCATTACGGTATTTAACCAAACGATCAACGAGATTGAGTGATAACCGGACAAAGAAATGAATAACGACTCTTGTAAATACCTTTGCAAGTGGCAAGGCAAGTGGATGGTTGATCAAACAAAAAACCAAGTGATAGTTAGGAAGGAATGGCTAGTTAATTATATAGTTAACTAGGGATGATCTCATCTCACCACAAATCACCAACACATGGCAAATGGTGAGATCATCTTCCACTAACTCATTTGTTTATTATTAACCTAGCAAAATATCAAGACAACCCATCATTATCCACCACATTATTCCACCAACACAAGAAAGCAAAAGCATTTCCTCCCCCATTTCCATTGCTCTCGGCTAAAACAGAACCAGCACACTAAAACTGTTGTATCTCCTTCATTTCTCACTCAAATATTGTGTTCTATAGCTCATTGGAAAGGTATTGAGATGGCCTACAACTCTTGTTCACAAGTCTCGTCCAAATAATCATTGTAAGACCCTCATTTTTACATTTCTTTAAATTGGACTTTTAGAAACTTCAAAGCCTAACTTTGTGTTCTTGATTTCTTTTGAAAGATCAAGCTTGTAGGAGGCTCCCTAAGGCTTCCTAGCAACTTAACACCTCCCAAGGAAGGTATAAACTTCAAACCCTAGCCTTTACTTTATTTTTTAGTAAGTTTAATGGTTGGTTTTGTGAAATGAGAAGCATGGATTGTGATTATTAGTAGTTTGGTTTGATTTGGAAGTGTTTTGGTAATTGAAGCTTGATTATAGTTTATAGGTCTTGATTGTGGTTGTTTGAGTTGAAAACCTTGGAGATTATGGACTGATGTGGTATGGTTTAGGTGAAGTTTTTTTGTATTGATGGTTATGAGTTGGTTGGTGGTTAATTGGAGTAGTTTAAACATTGGTAATCGCGAAAACATAGCCGTCATAATGTCTGATTTACTTTAGACTGCTTTTGTTTATAACATTTGGACCCGAGAACTCCCTGCTAGATTATGAACATTGCCATGTTTAGATAGTTCATGTTACAAGCTTCGTTTTGATATGTAGTTCGTTTGATTCCGATGTACGGTTTAGGAGAAACAACTGTTTTAAGTAACGGCGTTTCGCGAACGAAACTTTTCCCCTCGCCTTACTTTGAAACATAGGTTAAAGACCAAAAAGAGTTAATTAGTGTATGAAACAATTATGGTAAGAGTGTTAGGCAGTTGGTAATACACTCGCGAAGGAATCGCATTAAAACTTGTAATGGTTAAATTATAAAAAATGGTGGAGCCGAGGGTACTCGAGTGACTTAAGAGAATCAGTAAGCGCAAAGCGAGCGTTAGAGTCTAAGGTAGTTAGAGTATAGATTTACAAGTGACTTTGGTTTAATTCCAACTTACTTGTTGTTTGTAGGTTACTAGACTCGTCCCGAGCCTTTTATCACCCCCAGTCGCTCAGGCAAATTTTCTACCCGTTATACTGTTGTTGTGATGTATATGTGTATATGCATGATCTTGCGATAAATGCATACTTGTTATTAGCAAATTCTTGCGATATATTGTAGCATGTGATATGGTATATATGCATGCCTGTTTCATATTCTTGGATTATATATCTGTTGGTTAAAATGCTTACAGTTGCATAATACCTATGCTAGAGATAAGCGGTATTGAGTTTACCCTTAGTATAGGGGATCAAAAGGTGAACATATTTCTAAACCGGGAGTCGATGTTCCCGAGTATAATATATATATTTTTATATATATGTGGTTATAGTTTTCAAAACTATTAATCGAATAAGGTTTATTCGATAACTTTAACTTTATTTTATTATTGAATATTATTTCGAATATTCATCCGAGGACTTATGACTCCTTTATTTTATTATTGAATATTATTTCGAATATTCATTCGAGGGCTTATGACTCAGTTATATTATTAATGATTATTAATTGAATATTCATTTGAGGATGTATGACTCCGTTATTTTATTTAATGAAAATTATTTATAATATTCATTCGAGGTAGTATGACTCCGCTTATTATTTAATAATATTCTTTATTTTATTAAAGAATAATGTTTCGATAATCAAACTTATTTTCGATTATTCAAATAAAGATAGTACTTTCGCATAAGTATATCTTTGGTTATTTAATACTCATTTCAAGTATAAGTCTTACAACTTCTACTTCAATTATTTGTATAAAGATTATTCTTTATGGGAATATGATTTAAATAATAATATTCAGATATTTTCTAAATATATTGGGACTGATTTACTTCATTAAATCAGCATTACTCCGAACACTCTTTAAAGTGTTTTCGAGTCTTCAAAATGATTTTTAAAAGTTAGAGCGGATCCCAAAACTCATTTTTATATTTAAGATCTTCCTTTTAAAGGGGATTTAAATACTCGCTCAAAACCTGAGGGATCCGGCTCTGTGGTGTATTTTATATTCGCAACAAGGTTGCAGTTTTGGTAAATGAATTGATTACTTACCCAACGTTCGGGAAGTAAGTCCATCTATCGAGTCGGCATAAGCAATATGGGCTCAGTGGGCGTCCATGATAGTGTAAGTGGCTCAGTGGGAGTCCATCAAATGCATAAGTGGCTGAGTGGCAGTCCGGCATAAGGTCCTATTGCGACCAGAGTGATGACCAGTGGGGAATTCGTCCATCTACTAGTAGAAAAGGTTACTTATTGGTATCTTTGCCTGATCAACAAGATATTAGGTTTATGCCAAAATTCTTTCCTTTCCAAATTTATTGGATACTGCATTTCTGTTCATACTTTACATGACAGAGGTTTTCAGGAAACGTATGTATATATATAGGTGTATATATATATCGGGACTTAATGAAGTATATCATAACTTCATTTCCTTCAAAATATTTCAAAGATTGAATCTATTCAAGTCTTATCTTGTAGTCTCATCAGTGTGATGAACTTTTGAAACTAATTATAAATTGAACGGTGGTAGTTCAAGTAGTATTCGGAAAAGATATAAGTATATTGGAGTATCTTGTAACTTCATCTTTTAAACTTATATCTAGTAAATGATTATCTTATGCATATCATAGACTTTCAGAAAAATGTTGAGACAAGGTTAGATATATGAGATCACCTTGCAACGATATTTTTATACAGTTATAAACTGGAACTTTGTGTATATTATACATGGAAGAGGACTTCCAAGATTTTGAAAAGTATATATGTATATATACTGAATATTTTGCGACTTCATCGCATTAAGATATTAAACTTGGTTAATTTCTTTTGACCAAGACTTTTATGAGTACTATGAGAAGGCTCATATACTGTAAATCATTATACATATTATTTTGGTGGGCTTGCTGCTCACCCTTGCTTTCTTCTTTCATCACACAACAACAGATAAAAAAGATGAACAGGACCAAGCTCCCAATTCACGAGCGGATAGGAAACGTTCCGCAGTTTCCTATAGGCGTTGATGTCGCTGTAGCTGAGGTAGGAGCTACCAATAGTCTAGGCTTTCAACTTTTGATGTACCAGATTATGTATATTTATGAATTATAATAATGGCAAATAAATGTAAATTTATTCAGAAACCCTTTTAAGGTGTAATGGCATATAATTTTGGAATAAAATGACTTGTGATTATTTTTGGATATTCATCTCTGAGACTATAACTTGTGGTGTGTGTATTTATTATGGGGTCACGGTACAGAATAGTTGATTATTTATTAAGATTGGGTGTTATTAAGGGAAATGGAACTCGTGACAACCCGGATCCCCGACCCCGGATTTGGGGGTGTTACAGAAGTGGTATCAGAGCTAAGCGTTATAAACCTCAGAGATGATGTGACGTTAAGATAATAAGTTCACTAAGATAATAAGAACTCTTGCCAAGTTCATAGGCGGACTACCTAACGTAGTACTGACAGTTAAAACCCTTATGGGAACCCTTATAAATATCGTGATAGTAGCGTAGTTCGTTATCTTATATGGGTGCGGGACTCCGAACCCTGAGGTTGAGAAGTGACAGCGCGATGATGTTTTATTACTAATTGGAGAACGGATGGTGGATCCGATAGAGCGTCCCAACGCAGGACCGGATGATGTTCATATTGAGGATGTAGCGGTTGAGGATGTTGTCCTAGAAGGGATTGTTGCTGAGAAGAATCCCGTGGAGGGTCCTGATAAGAATGAATAAAGGACCACTGAGGAATTGATGACCATGGTTCGGGGAATTACCAGAGGTAGGATTGGCCGGTCACTACCGGAGGTTCGTTCAAGTTTGTAAAGATAGTAGCCCCTTTAACGCGGCTTACTCATAAGACTGAGAAGTTCGAATGGACAGAGAAATGCGAGAACAACTTTTAAGAACCGAAGCAAAGGTTGGTGACGTTCCCTATGTTGGCGTTGCCGAATGGAAAATGAGATTTTGTGATGTGTAGTGACGCTTTGCATAAGGAATTAGGGTGCTTCATATACAGCACAGCAAGGTAATCGCGTAAGCGTCAAGACAATTAAAGGAATATAAAATTCGATATCCCCACCCATGAGCTTGGGCTCGTGGCAATAGTTTTTCCCTAAAGATTGGAGGCACTACTTGTATGGAGAGAAGTGCAAGATTTACACAAACCATAGGAGCTCTAGTACATTTTTACGTAGAAAGAGCTCAAAATACGCCAGAGGAGGCGGTTAGAGCTAATCAAAAATTATGATTGGGAGATTCTTTATCATTCAGGGAAAGCCAATGTGGTGGCTGATGCCCTTAGTAAAAAGGAGAGACCCAAGATGATAATGTCTTTGGGATAGTTTATAAGAGATTTTGAGAAAATGGAAATAGAAGTGAAGGTAACCGGAGCCGGTACCGAAAAGCTGTTTGAGATTGCAATACAGACCGAATTTTTGGAAAAGAACATATTGTGCCAGAAAAAGTGATAATTGAAGGCAGAGAGTCAATGACTGGAGAAGAGATCCACACCGAGAAAGATGATAAGGGGATAGTGAGGTGTTCCTACAGAAATTGGGTTCCAAAAGTTCAAGAGCTTAAGGATGAGAACTTAGATGAGAGCCATAGTTTGAGGAATAAGATTTAGGGCAAACCCTGAATGTGATAGTCAGGGAGGTTGCCATCAAGAAAGAAAGAACACATAACATAATAGAGTGGAAAACAAGGTTTTTAATGTATAAGATAACCCCGATTATGGGAGAAGGTTGAAACATTTCATACTAAGGAAACTGAAAGTCGAGTAAGGAAAGGAGACCCGAGATGGTACTCCTACACGACAATTTATGGACCAGTCTAGACAGAACTTAGACTATTATCCCCAACCACCACCCTGAGGAAACAATACGGTGAGAAATTCTTTCAGGACCTTTAAGTCGCTAAGCTCTCAGATTTCCAAGGAACAAGCTGACCCAGTCGAGGCAAGAGCCTGGCTAAAGGAAATACAGGAATCATTTGAGATTCTAAATGATTGACGAATCACAAAAGACTATTTTTGTCACTTACCCTCCTAAGAGAGAGGCCACCCGCTGGTGAAAGGCCAAGGAAGGCACAGAGCAAGAGATTATAATAAACTGATTTAAGTTCAGACAATTATTTTCGGGAAAGTACTTCCCAAGGTTATGGAGATAGTGTAAAAGCTTTAGAGTCAGAACAAAGGCGGACGAGTATGATGAAATATGAAGCTAAGTTGTAAAAGTTGTCAAGATTCGTTCTGATGACAAGAATCCTAGAACGATGTGATGCTTGAAGTCAATGATTAGTGGGTTCATGAAATAATGATAAGAGAAAGGAAATAAAAAGAAACTGAAGTGGAAAGGAATATAAAGGCAATAGAGTTTGAGGAATGATAAGGGAGTTGGGTATGAGGAAACCCTAAAGACTCGTAGCAATAGAAATAGAAAAGTATGTAATTGTCAGGATGAGGGTGATTCACCATGAGTTAAAGTTGATGATTGAAGGAATAAGAGATACATATATTTTATCCCCTGTAAGTTGGGAGGATTTGAGGAAACCTTGAGATAGTTCGAAGGATAAATATTGAGACGCGGATAGACTGAGGAGACAAGGAAGTAAGAAATTAGGAAAATTGGATGAAGGAAGTGACCTTCAAGAATGTGAAGTATATGTAAGACCGGTGGCATGATACCCAGGAAAGGAGATACCAGAAATGAGAGATATCCCAACATTGAGATGACTGTTAAATTAAACAACAAAAGTAAATAAGGAATTATTAAGAAGAGGTTCACGTTGAACACGACCAATATCTTCCAGAACATCCTTGTTATCGTTACCAAATTAGGCAAGAAAAGTGGATAACCGTTGTTATCTTTTGGAGGCCATATTGATTGACCTCATTTTGAATACAGATGTTATTATGAAAATTAGACATATACTATCGAGGTGGGAATGATTGAATAAGACACCCCTATCAGGGATGTATGACTTGATTTATCCATAGAAGGATGCATGTACCCTTTTTAAAGGTGGAATTAAGGATAGAACATCGGTAACTTAAAACGAATCCTAGGGGAATGCATAAAGGTTGGCATTTCATCCTTAATAGGGATAGTATGAGTTTTGACAGTATGAATTGGAAAGGATTAAGGTAATAACAACCTTTAAGGATTAGTGGAGAAATTTTTCAGAAGTATATAGACAATGATTCTGGTATTAATAAATGGTATCTTGATATGCCCTGTATCTAGAGAATACAGGAGGAACGATTCAAGGATAACCTTAGAGGTTTTACAAGGAGAAAGGTAATATTCAAAATTCTCAAGAATAGAAATGTTGATAAAGGGAATATGACGTAATTATAATGATGCCAAGTGGGGCACGTGTTAAACCACGAGAGAGTATGGATCGAACCAGTAAAGGTCGAAATTGTTCAGGGCAATTAGAGCCTAAGATAAAAGATGTTCTAAGTATGATAGAAAGTCAGTCGTGACAGTGATTAACCTTTAAAGACTGAGGCAATAACTTATGGAAAAAGATGGTGATATTTTTTTTTTACTCATTAGATTTTAAGGAAAACATCTTCACATAAGCTGTGATTGAAATGAGGTAGAAAATTATTTGGAGGTGGTTAAAATGACATTGACTGTAAGGAAATTTTACTATCAGGAAAGGCCAAAGAGGTGGCCGACACTTTAAAGGTAAGAGGATAATTATAGGCGCTTGTGCCAAAGGAATACAGTGATGATGGTTAAAGCTATGAAGGTTGTATTATGGTTTGGAAGATTGACATTCCTTCTGAAGACTGTGCAATACCCAACCGTAATAGTAGTTGGTAAAGGTTTAATTCGTGTAATCGCCATGAGCGGGCTATCTATCTCAGGAGATCCAGTTTTAAAAAAAAAAAAAAGGACTAAACAAACATTTGAGTTAAGTCTTCTATTGAAGGCATATAATTAAGAATGGTATTAACCTGCTATCATTGCTTTTATTGAAACTCTTCTACAATTTTATCTGCTTCACGTCATGAATGTACGTCAGGATCAGGAGTGTTCTTCATGAATCAAGAACGGTGATCATGTTACCTCCTTAGAAGAATTCGATATGATATGAATGGACTCCGTATGGTTAGCTATTAAAACTTCATGGAAAACGAATGACTACAGTAGGTCAACGGTGGGCCATAGTAATGCAGGAATGATTCTGAGAGTAATGAGCTGATTACTTACAACCGTGAGAGTTGTATTGGAATGGATGTTGAGAGTAAGTACCACTAATCGGGTCGTGGTGGTGTATAAGTTATCATTGATAGACTAATTAAGTCGATTATCTACCTATGATATATTTATTCCTTCTTATCGATAAAGAGTAGTATTACCCATACGAAGAAGGTTGCGGTATAGAAATGGATTCTAGTAACGATGAGGTCTAGAATGAGATCCCAGATTCGATTTTCGATATCGAGGGAGTTTCAAAGGTGATTGTGTATAAGCTCGAGGAAGAGCATGGGTCCATAGAATGATGGACGGAATGGCGAAAATATTTAGGCATGTGAAATGCGATGCTATAATACTTGATGTTGATATAAATACATATATATTTTGTTCTCCTATGACAAACCTCTATAGTTCAGAGGTAGGTTCCAAGCCATATATTTTGTGGCAGTATATTTTTTTCATATATACAATTCTCTTCAATTCGTTCTTTTCTCTACTTTTCATTTCATGTAAGCTGAGAAGAACAACCCTTCCAGAAAGGGGAGGTATTGCCGAATGACTATCTATATGTGTGATAGAAGCCTAGTAGGATACCATCTATTGTTTAATTGCTTGTCAAGTACTAAAGGCTGGCCACCTTCTGTACTAACTATGCAATGTAACAAGTGTTTATGATCATTGTAACACCCCCAGATCCGGGGTCGGGGATCCGGGTCGTCACGGTCTTTCTTTCCACAATAACACTTCACTTAATTAATAAAAATAACCTTATGCTGTGACCCCACACTAACACACACCACAACCCGTTATAGTCTCAGAGATGAAATTGAAATAAGTACAAGTCTTTGAATCCACAATTTAAAAGTTATTACAACCCAAAATGATTACTTGATAAATTTACAGTTAATTGCCATTATCTGCCACAAGTTATAATTATACATAATTGATTCTCAAAAATAGATGGTCTGATCTACAATAGATCTACCTCTGCAGCTATAGCAGCTACCACATCATCGGGAAGACGCGGGATGCTTCCCACGCGCTTGCGCTGGGTCTGCTGGAGTCTGGCCATCTTTCCTAACTGTTGTTGTGTGATGAAGAAATAAAGCAAGAGTGAGCCTGACAGCTCGCAAGATAATATGTAGTGATAACAATAATATAAGTATCTAAATGGATATTTACTAAAATCTTTTACCAAGTGTAAGATAATTGCTTACTAGATATAAGTAAAAACAAGGGATGAAGTTACCAAATACTTCCCTAAACTTATATCATTTATAAAGCTACTTGAACTACCACTGTTCAAAGTATTAAGAGTTTTTAACAGTTCATCACATAGATGAGACTACAAGACAAGATTTGAATAGATTAAATCTTTGAAATATTATTAAAGGAAATGAAGTCATGATATACTTCATTAAGTTCTGATATATATATATATATATATCCACATATACATCTTCTTTATACAATTTCCTGAAAACCTCTGTCATGTAAAGTATGAACAGAGTTTGAAATATCTAATAAATTTGGAAAGGAAAAGAATTTTGGCATAAACCAGATATCTTGCTGATCAGGCAAAGATACCCATAAGTAACCTTTTCTACTAGTAGATGGACGAATTCCCCACTGGTCATCACCCTGGTCTCAATAGGACCTTATGCTAGACTGCCACTCAGCCACTTATGCATTTGATGGACTCCCACTGAGCCACTTACACTATTATGGACACCCACTGAGCCCATGTTGCTTATGCCGACTCAATAGATGGACTTACTTCCCGAACGTTGGGTAAGTAATCAATTCATTTACCAAAACTGCAACCGTGTTGCGAATATAAAATACACCACAGAGCCGGATCCCTCAGGTTTTGAGCGAGTATTTAAATCCCCTTAAAAAGGAAGATCTTAAATATAAAAATGAGTTTTGGGATCCGCTCTAACTTTTAAAAATCATTTTGAAGACTCGAAAACACTTTAAAGAGTGTTTGGAGTAACTGATTTAATGAAGTAAATCAGTCCCCAGAATATTTAGAAAATGTCTGAATATTATTATTTAAATAATATTCCCATAAAGAATAATCTTTATAAAATAATTGAAGTAGAAGTTTTAAAACTTATACTTCAAACGAGTATTAAATAACCAAAGATATACTTATATGAAAGTACTATCTTTATTTGAATAATCAAAAATAAGTTTGATTATTGACACCTTATTCTTTAATAAAATAAAGAATATATCTCAGCAAATAATCGGAGTCATAGATCCTCAAATGAATATTCAAATAATATTCATTAAATAATATAAACTGAGTCATAAGCCCTCGAATGAATATTCAAATAATATTCAAATAATAAAATAAAAGGAGTCATAAGTCCTCGAATGAATATTCAAAATAATATTCATTTAATATAAAGGAGTCATACGCCTTCGAATAATATTCGAAATAATATTCAATAATAAAATAAAGTTAAAGTTATCGAATAAACCTTATTCGATTAATAGTTTTGAAAACTATGACCATATATATATATATATATTTATATCCATATATACAAAATCTACTCGGGATCCTCGACTCCCGGTTTTAGAAAATATTTTCACCTTTGGGTCCCTGTACTAAGGGTATATGCAAATTACCACTATCCTCTAGCATAGGTATTATCAACTGAATCAACAGATATATATGGAAAGAATACAAAACAGGCATGCATATATATATACCATAGCAGCATGCTTCAATATATTGCAACATTTGCTAATTAACCAACATGCATCTATCGCAAGATAATGCAAATACATATATACATCACAACAACAGTTATAACTGGTAGAAAACTTGCCTGAGCGACTTGGGATGATAAAAGGCTCGGGATGAGTCTGGTAACCTATAAACAACAAGTAAGTTGGAATTAAACCAAAGTCACTTGTAAATCTATACTTTAACTAACTTAGACTCTAACGCTTGTTTTGCGCTTACTGATTTGCTTAAGTCACTCGGGTACCCTCGGCTCCACCATTTTTAATAATTTAACCTTTATGAGTTTTAAGGCGATTCCTTCGCGAGTGTCTTACCAACTGCCTAACACACTTACCATAAATGTTTAATGCATTAATTAACCCTTTTTGGTCTTTAACCTTTGTTTCAAAGTAAGGCGAGGGGAAAAGTTTCGTTCGCGAAACGCCGTTACTTGAAACGGTCGTTTCTCCTAAACCGTGCATCGGAATCGAACGAACCACATATCAAAACGAAGCTCGTAACATGAGCTATCTAAACATGGCAATGGTCATAATCTAGCAGGGGGTTCTCGGGTCCTAATGTTATGCACAAAAACAGTCTAAAGAAAATCGGACGTTACGACGGCTATGTTTACGCGATTTCCTAATTTAAAACCATTCAAAACCAACCCAATTCAACCTCAAATCCAACATACAACCAACATCCATCCTTATCACATCATAACAACCCCAACCAATTCAAGTTTAACATTCATACTTATGCCTAAGCTTAACTTTAACCATACTTAAGTTCTTTTAATCAAAACAACAACATTTACCATTCCATTTCAATACCAATTCAATCCCAAACTCTAAATCACCAACATTAAGCTACAATATCACCCTACTAATCAAAATCATCTTATAATACATAGGAATCTAGGGTTTGGAGATGATATACCTTCCTTGAAGTGGTGGGAGGAGCTAGGAAGCCTTAAGAAGCTTTGAGAAGTCTTAGGAATGCTTGGATCTTCAAGGAAAACAAGAAAAATTTCAAGTTAAAAACTTGAAAACACTATTCATTGTCTTCTTCTTTGATTAAATGAAGAAGATAGAGAAGGAATTAATGGCTTAAACTCATGATATAGCCCTAACTAAGCATGAAGATGATTAGGGAATTAACTCACCAATTTAGGAAGCTTGGATCTTGAATTTTTGAAATTTCTTGCCTTTTGAATAGTAAAAAGCCGAGAGCTCTTCAAGAACAAGCCTTGGTTCTTTTTGATTTTGATGAAAAAAATGATTTTGCTTGGCTTGGTTGATTTGTTTTTGTGTTTTATTTAGTCAATTACCTTGTTGCCCTTGAATTTGTGTGGTTCTCATTCAACCACACCTCCTTCCTTCCCATGTCATGCTTGTGTCATCCTCATGATGTCATCCTCCCCTCCTTGTCCCCTTCTCATTGGTTGGGTGACATCATCCTCTCTAATCCCTTTGATTAACTTCCTAATTGTTTGCCTAATGATCGCTGATCTGTTATACGGTTCGCTTAACTTTCGTTTTCGTTTATCGTTTGAAGAATCATACCCGGGATCTTATTACTTAGGTTCCCTTAACCTTTCTCAATACATTATATTTCTTTTTATGATCCTCTATCATAATCCTTTAATTTAAATCCTTTTTATCCTGTTACCTTATACTCAATTCTCTCCGTATCTAGTGGATTTCCGGGAAAAACCAAAGTGTTAGGAATTGGATTCTGACGATCTTTACATACACTTATATACTACATAGAGTACTAATAATATCCCAGAATATCCATAACAGAACCCCTAAATAGTGTGGCATGAAAAGTTTTCTCATTCAGCTAAAACACTATTCACCAGGGTTACAAAAAGTTGAAAATTTTGGGGGTTATTACAGTCTCCCCTCCTTAAAAGGATTCCGTCCCGGAATCAAACAGAAAACAAATGGGGGTACTTTTCTAGCATTGCGCTCTCTAGTTCCCAAGTTGATTCTTCCACATTATGATTCTGCCATAGTACTCTGACTAGCTTGATCACTTTGTTCCGAAGCACCTGCTCCTTCTTATCTATAATCCTTACTGGCTTCTCCACGTAAGTTAGATCTGGCTGCATATCCACCTGCTCGTACTCCACTATGTGTCTGGCATCCCGATGATACTTCCTTAGCATTGACACATGGAACATATTATGAACTTGTTGTAAATTAGGGGGTAAGGCTAGCTCGTAAGCTAACTTTCCAATCCGTCTTAATATCTCAAAAGGTCCAATGTATCTTGGGCTTAGTTTTCCTTTCTTTACGAACCTCATTAATCCCTTCCAAGGGGATATTTTCAGCAGTACTAAGTCCCCTACTTCATATTCCTTGTCCTTTCAGGCTAGGTCTGCATATTTCTTCTGTCTTTCTTGGGCTGCTACAAGTCGCCCTCTGATAAGATCCACTATATCTTTGGTCCTTTGGACCACTTCGGGTCCGAGCATCTTCCGCTCTCCTACTTCATCCCAGTATAAGGGAGATCGACACCTTCTTCCGTACAGGGCCTCATAAGGCAGCATTCCGATGCTAGCATGAAAGCTATTGTTATAAGAAAACTCGATCAACGGCAAGTGATCATCCCAACTCCCTTTAAAGTCTATTGCACAGACTCTCAACATATCCTCTAGTGTCTGGATGGTCCTTTCACTCTGCCCATCCGTCTGGGGATGGTACGCGGTACTCATATTTAACTTGGTCCCCGCACATTCCTGAAAGCTCCTCCAAAATCTGGAGTTGAACCTGGGGTCTCGGTCTGAGACAATGGACGCTGGGACTCCATGTCGCGTCACTATTTCCTTAAGGTAAATGTCCACCAGTCTATCGACTGTGTATCTCTCATTGATAGAAATGAAATGAGCTGACTTTGTCAGTCGGTCTATAATTACCCATATGGCGTCGTGATTGGCTTTCGTCCTTGGAAATCCTACAACAAAATCCATCGCTATTTGTTCCCATTTCCATTCGGGAATCTCCAGGGGTCGTAAGAGTCCACTGGGTCTCTGGTGCTCTGCCTTTACCCTTTGGCAAGTCAAACATTTGCTTACCCATTCTGCTACGTCCCTCTTCATTTTAGGCCACCAGTAATATTCCTTCAAATCCCTATACATCTTGGTACTTCCCGGGTGAATGGAATACCTTGAACTATGGCTTTCATCCAATATCTCATCTTTAAGCTCTTGAACATTCGGAACCCAAATCCGGTAGGAGTACCTCAATATCCCTTTATCATCTTTCTCGGTATGGATCTCCTCTCCAGTCATTGACTCTCTTCCTTCATTCATTATTTTCTCCTGGCACAATCTGATCTTTTCCAATAACTCTGGCTGCATTGAGATCTCAAAAAGCTTTTCAGTTCCGGTTCCGGTTACCTTTACTTCTATTTCCATTCTCTCAAAATCCCTTATCAATTCTTCCGAAGTCGTTATCATTCTGAGTCTTTCCTTTCTACTAAGGGCATCAGCCACCACATTGGCTTTCCGTGGATGATAGAGAATCTCAGAATCATAGTCCTTGATTAGTTCTAACCATCTCCTCTGGCGCATGTTGAGCTCTTTCTGCGTAAATATGTACTTGAGGCTCTTATGGTCTGTGAAAATCTCACACTTCTCTCCATACAAGTAGTGCCTCCAAATTTTTAAGGCAAATACTATTGCCGCGAGCTCAAGGTCATGAGTAGGATATCTAACCTCGTATTCCTTCAATTGTCTCGACGCATACGCAATCACCTTACCGTGCTGCATAAGCACACATCCTAATCCTTTGTGTGACGCGTCACTATATATCACAAAATCTCCTTTTCCGTCCGGCAATGCCAACACCGGAGCCATTATCAACCTTTTCTTTAATTCCTTAAAACTGTTCTCGCATTTCTCCGTCCATTCAAACTTCTCTGTCTTACGAGTAAGTCGTGTCAACGGGGCTGCGATCTTCGCAAAGTCCTGTACAAATCTACGATAGTAGCCGGCCAATCCTATAAAACTCCTTACCTCTGTGGGTGTGGTTGGCCTTTCCTAATTTGAGACCGCCTCTATCTTGGAGGGGTCGACCAATACTCCTTCTTTATTGATCACATGTCCTAAAAACTATACTTCATTCCGCCAGAATTCACACTTCGAGAATTTGGCATATAACTGTTCCTCTCTGAGTATTCCTAGAGCTATCCTCAAATGCTCTGCATGTTCTGTCTCAGTCCTTGAGTAGATCAAAATATCATCGATAAAAACTATCACACATTTGTCCAAGTACTTCTTAAATACTCTATTCATTAAATCCATGAAAGCTGCTGGGGCGTTGGTTAATCCAAAGGACATTACCAAGAACTCATAATGCCCATACCTGGTACGGAACGCTGTCTTGGAAATATCTTCGGGTTTAATCTTTAGTTGGTGATATCCAGTTCTCAGGTCGATCTTGGAAAAATAAACGGCATCCTTTAGCTGGTCGAACAGATCGTCTATTCTAGGTAATGGGTACCTGTTCTTTATGGTTAGCTTGTTCAACTCTCGATAGTCTATGCACAGCCTCATGCTCCCATCTTTCTTCTTAACAAATAAAACCGGTGCTCCCCATGGAGACACACTGGGTCTTATCATACCCTTATCCAAGAGTTCCTGCAATTGGATAGCTAATTCCTTCATTTCTAACGGGGCTAACCGGTAAGGTGCTTTTGAAACTGGCGTCGTCCCTGGGGCCAACTCAATAGCAAATTCAATCACTCTATCGGGTGGTAATCCCGGAAGGTCTTGTGGGAATACATCTTCAAATTCGTTGACTACTGGAATATCTTGTAAGTTGGGCACCTCCTTCTGCGTGTCCACCACATAGGCTAGGTAGGCCTCATTTCCTTTTCGTAGCATCCTTTTAGCCTGGGCCATGGTCAAAAATTTCTGCGTCTGCCTCTTTCCTCTAAATATAACTTCTTTCTTCCCTGGGACATTTAGCTTAACTTTCTTCCCTTTACAGTCTATCTGAGCGTCATTGCTAGATAGCCAGTCCATTCCCAAAATTACATCAAACTCCCCTAATTTAAAAGGAATCAGATCAACACTAAAAGATTGCTCCCCTATGCCTATCTCATAGGCGGGGTGAATCTGGTTAACAGGAATAATTTTATGATTGGCTATTTCTACTTGTAGGGGTTCTATCAAGGGTTCAACCTTAAGTCTTAACTTACGCGCAAGGTCCTTTGATATAAAAGATTTAGTTGCTCTCGAATCAAATAAAACATTTGCACTGACTGAATTTAGAGAAAGGGTACCTGCTATCACATCTGAATCTTTCATAGCATCCTGGACTGTCATGTTGAAAGTCCTCGCAGTAGGTGGCTTATTAGAAGCAGCCCTGCTTGCTCCCGAAGCTGCTGGTTTGTTCATTGGGCATTCCCTCTTCCAATGACCCGGGCGTCCACACTGATGACAAGTGGTGGTTGGAATGACGGCAGGGGTTGATGATGGGCACTTAGTTGAATAGTGGCCTTCCCGACCGCACTTAAAGCAGGTTACTGGCTTTCCTTTACACTCCCCAGTGTGATTCCTTCCATATATGTTACAGGCTGGCAATGGGGGTCGAGACTGGTTGGAATAGGACATTCTTGATTTCCGGTCGCCCTGGCTCACACTCACACTCATTGGCCGCTTAAACCCAGTGTTCCTTCCTGGTAGGGACACTGCTCCTCGATTAAATCTAGTTGGGAAGCTCCTTCCTGCGGAACCTCCACCCATGCTCATACTTTTCCTCTTTATTCCTTTTTTCTCTCTTTCCTTCTGCATCTGTTCACTTCCAACTTCTACAATCGTTGCCTTTTGCACCAGAGTGGCATAGTCCGTAAGCTCAAGGATTGCCACCCTATTCTGAATCCACGGTTTCAGTCCCTGCTGAAACCTCCTAGCTTTCTTTTCCTCGGTGCTCACAAACTCCGGCACAAACCTTGATAACTCAGTAAATTTCGCTTCGTACTCTGCTACAGACAAGTTATTCTGCTTTAGCTCTAAGAACTTGAGCTCCATCTGGTTTTCCATAAACCTCGGGAAATACTTTCCCAGAAACAACTGACTAAATCTCTCCCAGGTTATAATAGCATCTGTCTCCATGTTTTTCTTGGCCTCCCACCAGTAGTTAGCTTCTCCTTTCAGAAGGTAGGTAGCAAATACAGTCTTCTGTGCCTCATCGGCACTCAAAATCTCAAAGGATTTTTCCATTTCCTTTAACCATGCTCTTGCCTCAACTGGGTCGGCTGATCCGTGGAACTCAGGGGGCTTAAGGGACTTAAAAGCCCTGAAAGAGTTTGCCACAGCATTGTTATTTCCTTGAGGGGGTGGGTTGGGTTGACGTTCCAAATTCTGCCTTAGGAGTTGCATGAACTGGCCCATGGGATCCATGCCTGGGTTTGGTACTGGTTGCTCAACCTCAGTTTCTCCTTCTTCAGCCTCTATCTCAAATCCCTCAACATCATAGGTTTTCTCTTCCTCTTCATACAGGGAGTCATCCTGTTCCACATAATCCTCATCTTCCTCTTCACTGTGTTCCTGGTTCCTATCATCCTGGTTATGGCTTCCCTGGTCCTCAGATCCAGGGTTCGCCCTAGTTCCAATCTTTCTTGGCGGCATGATTCTGATAATAATAAAAAAAAATTGGGAAATCTAACGTTAGGTCACAATCATATATAACATTGTGCCCTGCACAGCTCTTATAATGGGGAGAACGTATATCGTAATTCTATTATTTTATGACAGTTCTAATACGAAGTGCAGTAATAATAATGATAAAAACAGTGATCCCGTCACTAATGAACTGAACCAAAGGAAACAAATATATACATAATGCGAGAAATACATAGTTTGATCTGGTCAAAAGTACAACAGTGCTACAGTCATCTGTCCCAAAAGTGATACACAAGAGTCTATCTGTCTAGTCAGAAAAAGGGATGCTATATACAAGTCAACTATCCCGGAAAATTGGCTCTTACTAAGGCCTCGGCTAACTAGACAACTAGACTATTCCATCATCAATCCTGAATCATACACCGGAGCGGGTCAGCTCCCATACCCTTTCCATCGCATGACGGAAGATATAGTCGGCCTGCCGCCTAGAGATCCTACCATGCCTGTCCCCCTGGAGCGATCTGAGCCTCGCTCGGGATGTGTGCTCTATCCCCGTAAGCTCCCTCCTCAAGGATCGGGGTATAGAAGCCCTAGTCTCATAACCTCGGGTACGCCTACCCGCCCTCTCTGCATCCAACTCCCTCCTGGCCTCATCCAGTCGGGCCTCGGCAACAGCCACTCGGGTCCTCAGAACATCCTGAACATATCCATGAGCTAACGAAGACTGCCTGTGGGCAGGGTCAAGAGGTGGTGAATCCGGAGCCGCTGAGGGTGCCTCATCGGTCTACCTAGGCTCGGAAGTATGGGTCTCTGAGCTGTCATCATCAGGAATCCAAGATAGTGGTGGAGGGGTAGGGGCTCTGACCACCGGAAGTGTGGGTAATGGGGTTCCAGCATACACTACCATAGGTCCAACACGCTCCTCAGCTACTGGGACCTCATCCAGATCCTCCTCATCTGGAATAGCAATAACCTCTGTCTCTGACTCCTCTGAGGGGTCCTCCTCATCTGAAATAGCAATGACCTCCGTCTCTGACTCCTCTGAGGGGTCCTCCTCATCCTCCTCCATCTCAGGCTCCTCCTGATCCTCAATATCTAGCAATGCCTCATCATGCTCACGCTCGAACATCTCAGGGTCCTCTATCTCAGGCGCCTACACATTAAACGAGCTAAGTTACTATCATGATACTTATAAGGGTTCCCGTAAGGGTTTTAACTGTCAGCACTACTTTAAGTAGTCCGACCATGAACTTGGCAAGAGTTCTTATTATCTTTGTGAGTTTGTTATTATATCGACGCATCATCTCTGAGGTTTATAACGCTTAGCTCTGATACCATTTCTCTAACACCCCCAGATCCGGGGTCGGGGATCCGGGTCGTCACGGTCTTTCTTTCCACAATATCACTTCACTTAATTAATAAAAATAACCTTATGCTGTGACCCCACACTAACACACACCACAACCCGTTATAGTCTCAGAGATGAAATTGAAATAAGTACAAGTCTTTGAATCCACAATTTAAAAGTTATTACAACCCAAAACGATTACTTGATAAATTTACAGTTAATTGCCATTATCTGCCACAAATTATAATTATACATAATTGATTCTCAAAAGTAGATGGTCTGATCTACAATAGATCTATCTCTGCAGCTATAGCAGCTACCAAATCATGGGGAAGACGCGGGATGCTTCCCACGCGCTTGCGCTGGGTCTGCTGGAGTCTGGCCATCTTTCCTAACTGTTGTTGTGTGATGAAGAAATAAAGCAAGAGTGAGCCTGACAGCTCGCAAGATAATATGTAGTGATAATAATAATATAAGTATCTAAATGGATACTTACTAAAATCTTTAACCAAGTGTAAGATAATTACTTACTAGATATAAGTAAAAACAAGGGATGAAGTTACCAAATACTTCCCTACACTTATATCATTTATAAAGCTACTTGAACTACCACTGTTCAAAGTATTAAGAGTTTTCAACAGTTCATCACATAGATGAGACTACAAGACAAGATTTGAATAGATTAAATCTTTGAAATATTATTAAAGGAAATGAAGTCATGATATACTTCATTAAGTTCTGATATATATATATATATCCACATATACATCTTCTTTATACAATTTCCTGAAAACCTCTGTCATGTAAAGTATGAACAGAGTTTGAAATATCCAATAAATTTGGAAAGGAAAAGAATTTTGGCATAAACCAGATATCTTGCTGATCAGGCAAAGATACCCATAAGTAACCTTTTCTACTAGTAGATGGACGAATTCCCCACTGGTCATCACCCTGGTCTCAATAGGACCTTATGCTAGACTGCCACTCAGCCACTTATGCATTTGATGGACTCCCACTGAGCCACTTACACTATTATGGACGCCCACTGAGCCCATGTTGCTTATGCTGACTCAATAGATGGACTTGCTTCCCGAACGTTGGGTAAGTAATCAATTCATTTACCAAAACTGCAACCGTGTTGTGAATATAAAATACACCACAGAGCCGGATCCCTCAGGTTTTGAGCGAGTATTTAAATCCCCTTAAAAAGGAAGATCTTAAATATAAAAATGAGTTTTGGGATCCGCTCTAACTTTTAAAAATCATTTTGAAGACTCGAAAACACTTAAAGAGTGTTTGGAGTAAAGCTGATTTAATGAAGTAAATCAGTCCCCTGAATATTTAGAAAATGTCTGAATATTATTATTTAAATAATATTCCCATAAAGAATAATCTTTATAAAATAATTGAAGTAGAAGTTTTAAAACTTATACTTGAAACGAGTATTAAATAACCAAAGATATACTTATATGAAAGTACTATCTTTATTTGAATAATCAAAAATAAGTTTGATTATTGACACCTTATTCTTTAATAAAATAAAGAATATATCTCAGCAAATAATCGGAGTCATAAATCCTTAAATGAATATTCAAATAATATTCATTAAATAATATAAACTGAGTCATAAGCCCTCGAATGAATATTCAAATAATATTCAAATAATAAAATAAAAGGAGTCATAAGTCCTCGAATGAATATTCAAAATAATATTCATTTAATATAAAGGAGTCATACGCCTTCAAATAATATTGGAAATAATATTCAATAATTAAATAAAGTTAAAGTTATCGAATAAACCTTATTCGATTAATAGTTTTGAAAACTATGACCATATATATATATATATATTTATATCCATATATACAAAATCTACTCGGGATCCTCGACTCCCGGTTTTAGAAAATATTTTCACCTTTGGGTCCCTGTACTAAGGGTATATGCAAATTACCGCTATCCTCTAGCATAGGTATTATCAACTGAATCAACAGATATATATGGAAAGAATACGAAACAGGCATGCATATATATATATACCATAGCAGCATGCTTCAATATATTGCAACATTTGCTAATTAACCAACATGCATCTATCGCAAGATAATGCAAATACATATATACATCACAACAACAGTTATAACTGGTAGAAAACTTGCCTGAGCGACTTGGGGTGATAAAAGGCTCAGGACGAGTCTGGTAACCTATAAACAACAAGTAAGTTGGAATTAAACCAAAGTCACTTGTAAATCTATACTTTAACTAACTTAGACTCTAACGCTTGTTTTGCGCTTACTGATTTGCTTAAGTCACTCGGGTACCCTCGGCTCCACCATTTTTAATAATTTAACCTTTATGAGTTTTAAGGCGATTCCTTCGCGAGTGTCTTACCAACTGCCTAACACACTTACCATAAATGTTTCATGCATTAATTAACCCTTTTTGGTCTTTAACCTTTGTTTCAAAGTAAGGCGAGGGGAAAAGTTTCGTTCGCGAAACGCCGTTACTTGAAATGGTCGTTTCTCCTAAACCGTGCATCGGAATCGAACGAACCACATATCAAAACGAAGCTCGTAACATGAGCTATCTAAACATGGCAATGGTCATAATCTAGCAGGGGGTTCTCGGGTCCTAATGTTATGCACAAAAACAGTCTAAAGAAAATCGGACGTTACGACGACTATGTTTACGCGATTTCCCAATTTAAAACCATTCAAAACCAACCCAATTCAACCTCAAATCTAACATACAACCAACATCCATCCTTATCACATCATAACAACCCCAACCAATTCAATTTTAACATTCATACTTATGCCTAAGCTTAACTTTAACCATACTTAAGTTCTTTTAATCAAAACAACAACATTTACCATTCCATTTCAATACCAATTCAATCCCAAACTCTAAATCACCAACATTAAGCTACAATATCACCCTACTAATCAAAATCATCTTATAATACATAGGAATATAGGGTTTGGAGATGATATACCTTCCTTGAAGTGGTGGGAGGAGCTAGGAAGCCTTAAGAAGCTTTGAGAAGTCTTAGGAATGCTTGGATCTTCAAGGAAAACCAGAAAAATTTCAAGTTAAAAACTTGAAAACACTATTCATTGTCTTCTTCTTTGATTAAATGAAGAAGATAGAGAAGGAATTAATGGCTTAAACTCATGATATATCCCTAACTAAGCATGAAGATGATTAGGGAATTAACTCACCAATTTAGGAAGTTTAGATCTTGAATTTTTGAAATTTCTTGCCTTTTGAATAGTAAAAAGCCGAGAGCTCTACAAGAACAAGCCTTGGTTCTTTTTGATTTTGATGAAAAAAATGTTTTTGCTTGGCTTGGTTGATTTGTTTTTGTGTTTTATTTAGTCAATTACCTTGTTGCCCTTGAATTTGTGTGGTTCTCATTCAACCACACCTCCTTCCTTCCCATGTCATGCTTGTGTCATCCTCATGATGTCATCCTCCCCTCCCCCTTCTCTCTCCCCTCTCTTCTTTCCCCTTGGTCCTGTCTTACTTATTGGTTTGGTGATCATCCCTCTTATTACTTTTCCCTTAACTTTCTCAATAATT
>NW_027418670.1:0-47338 GCF_009905375.1 Apium graveolens
TCATTAAAAGCATCATTGCACTCTTCTTTAGTAAGCTGTGTTATATCAGTAGTAATTACCTGGTGCTTGATGAACTAACTTCATTCTCCTCAGAATCAGCCATGAGAGCCAAGTTAACATATTCCATGTCTTCATCCTCTTCTTCTCCATCAGCTGCCCAGTCTCTTTCTTGAGTAATGAAAGCCCTTTCCTTCTGTTTGAGCAGATCAAAAATATTTCTTTTTGTAATCTACTTGTTCAAATTTCTTCTTTTCAGAGGTTGGCTTTCTGCACTCACTTGCAAAGTGTCCACTCATACCACAATTAAAACACTTGAACTTGGATTTGTCCACCATGTTCTTATGGGGTTTAGTGGCTCTAGTGTTTTTCCTGAACTTCATCTTTGCAAATCTCCTGGACAGAAATGCAAGATGCTCATCAATACCATCAGAGTCATCTTGACTGGAGTTGTCTTCATTTTCAGCAACTTGCCCTTTACCCTTGTCTGATTCTGGATTTCTTACACCATCTTTGGAGCTTGATGTAGATCTCACAGTTTCTTTTCTGCATTCTTTCTCATTTTCAGCTACCAATGCAACTGAACCTCCTTTCTTTCTCCCCCTCTCCAATACCTCATCCTGTTCCAACTCTAGTTCATAAGTCTTCAAGATTCCATATAATCTTTTCAAGAGTAAAGTCCTTATAATCTTGAGAGTTTCTTAAGGAAACAGTCATGGGTTTCCATTCCTTTGGTAAGGATCTCAAAAATTTAAGATTTTGAATCCTTCACCTGGTACACTCTACCATACAGCTTCAGTCCATTCAACAGTTTTTGGAATCTATTGAATGTGTCATTTAAAGATTCATTTTCTTCAAATGAAAGTGCTCATACTGTTGAATGAGAAGCTGCATTTTGTTCTCTCTTACTTGTTCTGTACCTTCACACAGCAGCTGAAACTGTGTCCCAAACCTCTTTGGCAGTTGAACAATTTATCACATTATCAACATATCCTTGTCAAGGACCATTAAACAAAATGTCATAGCCTTCTTATCCTTGTGGACTTCTTCTGTGTCTTCCATTGTCCATTCTGCTCTGGGTTTTGGAATGGATTGACCAACAGCAATTGTGGCCGTAGCAACTGTGGCTACTTTGTGGGGAATGTGAGGACCATTCTCAATGCAGTTTACATAACCTTCATCTTGGGAGAGTAGATGAAGGTGCATTTTCACCTTCCAGTGGTGATAACTGTCTTTGTCAAGAACTGGGATCTTTACTCCAATATCCTTCTTACTCATCTTTGTTAGATTCCAAGATCTTTAAACTCTTTGTGTGTCAAGAGCCTGCTCTGATACCAATTGTTATTCCTAGAAGACTAACAATGAGATTTACAGAAGGGGGGTTGAATGTAAATCTCAAAACTTTTTCAAGTTTTGAGCAGTTTATAAAGTTGTGTGTTCAAGAAGAACAAGTGTGTGAATTGCTTTAAGCTAATACAGACAGATATATATTCAAGCACAAATGTAAAGAACACAACAGACCTTAAAAACTTTCTGGTGGATTTGTTGTTCCACCAGAGATGGTATATTAGAAAATCTGTGTTCAACAATGTTGATCACAGCTGCATCCTAGTACAAACTAGATGAATTTTCTCTCAAGATATTTCTTAACAGCTCTGGAAAAATCTATCTAATTACTAGCTTCTTCTTGGTTCATATATATTACCAAGTGTACAAGTGAAAAACAATATAAAATTACAATAGTAAAATAAGTTCTTCACTTGCTTCTTTTCCTGTTCACTCAAGTACTTTGTTGACTATTGCAACTTTGTACAAAAGAAGAACGGCTGCTTTTTCTGTTGATCCTGAAATTCGGCTACCACATCTCAGTTTTCTCTGTCAACCCACGTGCCTCTGCTTGTAGGTACAACTACCACTTATCAACGGCTGATTAGCAGAACATCCGTTGAAGCTTTCATCCGTTGATGACTTCATCCGTTGAAGGATGTTATCCGTTGAAGCTTTCATCCGTTGATGCTCTCATCCGTTGAAGGATGTTATCCGTTGAAGCTTTAGAGACATCCGTTGAAGCTTAGCTTCTCATCCGTTGAAGGTCTTTAAGTCATCCGTTGATACCACTTCATTTATACAAAATTACAAGGCATGAAATATTTACAATTGGCCTTCCTATCTGCATATCATCTAGTAGTCAACATGACTCATAGTTTCTCTCAACTTCTAAGAATTACAATTTTAAATACAGAGACTGAAATATGCTACAATACTAGACTTATTTCTAAGTAAAGCTACACCATCAACGGATAGCCAAAGTGGTCTTATCCGTTGAGGCTACAGACACTAAATTTCTACTTAAGTGTTTTGTTAAACATATCATCAAACTAATGCACATATATTCCTAACAAATAATTAAATAATGTTAGATTGAAAAGCATAGCAACAATACCAGACATTGTACCAAACAATCAAATAATGCCATCCATCGTTGTTATATTTGACAGTGATGTGTCTACATCAACATTCGAATCCTCGTCATCAATAGAAGGAATATCTAGTTTAAAATCAAAATTATAAATATATCAATGATAATATCTTAGTAGAGTTTAAAAATAATTAGAATAAAGTTATAACATAAAATTATAATGTTAGATATATTTGATAATGTCATGATTAATGTGATTTATGTTTAGTTTTCAGATCTTACTTAAACAGGATAAATCAGTACTTACTGGAAGTCAGGACTTAAGGATATCAGTACTTATATTATCAGAAGATAATCATCAGAAGATGAATATCAGAACTTAAGTACCGAAGGACGTTCAGATAAGGACTGCAGCTGATTAAAGGAAAGAAGATCGAGATAAACATAAGAAGAGATATGCATGAAGAAGGAATTCTATGAAGAATAGAATACTTGGAAGAAAAGATATCTGATTGATATATTTTAGGAAGCAGAATTATATTCTATATCAATTAGCGATTATCTTGTAACTGTGCAGTATATAAACACAGACATGGGGTTTACACTATAAGTGTTATCATATTCGAGAAGATTATTTATTGTAACCCTAGCAGCTCTCGTGATATTTGTTCATCACTGAGAGGTAACAGTTCCATACTGTAACAAAGTTTATTGTTTCAATAAAGTTTGTTTTCTGTTACTTGAGTTATTAAAGTTCGATTTGATTGTACTATATACTGTTTTTACCCCCTCTACAGTGTGTGTGTGACCTAACAAGTGGTATCAGAGCCTATCTGTTAAAACACAAACAGTTTAAGATCCAAACACAATCATGTCTGACACAGAAACTCCAACTAAGCCCACCAAAACTGAAGAACCTCCAAAGACACAAATTCAAAGTTGGTATGAGACCATCAGAGTTCCCATATTGAGACCATCTGAATATGCCATATGGAAGGTGAGGATGACCATGTTTTTGGAAGCTACAGATCTAGAATATCTTGATAGAATCAAGGAAGGACCTCACAAACCAACCAAGCTCGCTGTTGCAGTTGCAGGTGAAGCAGCAAAGACTGTACCAAAGGAGAAGAGTGATTACATTGCTGAAGATATCACATCAATTGTTAAGGATGCAAAGGTACGACACTTACTGCATAGTGCCATTGATAATGTAATGTCAAACAGGGTAATCAACTGCAAGACTGCAAAGGAGATATGGGATGCTCTGGAAACAAGGTGTCAGGGAACTGATACAATTAAGAAGAACAGGAAGACAATACTCACTCAAGAGCATGAACACTTTGACTCAAAGGCTAATGAGTCATTAACTGATTTATATGATAGATTTGTCAAACTCTTGAATGATTTGTCACTCGTAAATAAGGAGTATGATCTTGAAGATTCAAACCTTAAATTCTTGTTAGCTCTTCCTGAATGCTGGGATTTGAAGGCAACAACAATAAGAGACAACTACAATCTTGATGAAACAACTCTTGATGAAATTTATGGAATGCTCAAGACTCATGAACTTGAGATGGAACAAATAAGCAAGAGGAAAGGTGGAAAGTCAAGGACAGTTGCTCTTAAGGCTGAAGAAGAATCCCCCAAAGCACCTACCTCAAGCAAAGATAAGGGTAAAGCTCTTTTCACAAAGTCTGATACTGAGTCATCAAGTTCTGAAAGTGATGATGACTCAGAATCTGAAAGCCTACCTGAGACGGATGCTGATGAAGAGATGATGAAGTTGTGTGCTCTTATGGTGAAAAGGGATCACAAAGATTGCATACAGGAAGTTCAGGAAGGGAAAGAAGTTTTCCAAGAAAGGCACAAGTTCTGATAAGAAGAATTTCAGAAGATCTAAGAGTAGAGGAGGAAAGTCTGATAGAGGAGATTATACAAATGTCAAATGCTACAACTGTGATGAAAAAGGCCATATATCTCCTGATTGCAAGAAAGTGAAGAGTGACAAAGGCAAGGCTCTTGTCACAAAGAAGAAAAGCTGGACAGACACCTCAGATTCTGAAAGTGAGGAGAATTATGCCTTCATGGCAAATGCTGATAAGGCATGTGCTGAAAGCAGTTCTGAAGCTGCTGAATCAAAGGGCAACAGGAAAAACATCCTAGTTCTGGACAGTGGATGTTCAGGATATATGACTGGAAATAAAGCCCTGCTATCAGACTTTGTGGAGAAAGCTGGCCCAAGTGTTTCTTACGGAGATGGCAACATTGGAAAAACATTGGGATATGGCAATATCAAACTTGGGAATGTCATCATTAAAGAAGTAGCTCTGGTCTCAGGACTTAAACACAATCTGTTGAGTATAAGTCAAATCTGTGACAGAGGTTATCATGTGGATTTCTTTGAAGAACACTGTGAAGTTGTAAGTAAATCTACAGGCAAAGTTGTTCTGAAAGAATACAGGCATGGTAACATTTATGAAGCCAAGCTCTCAACAAGTACTGATGGTTCTGCAATCTGTCTGTTGAGTAGAGCATCAATTGAAGAAAGCTGGAATTGGCACAAGAAACTCTCTCATTTAAATTTCAACAATATAAATGAGTTGGTCAAGAAAGATCTTGTGAGAGGACTGCCAAAGTCAGTATTTGCTCCTGATGGCCTTTGTGATTCTTGTCAGAAGGCTAAACAAAGAAAATCCTCATTCAAGAGCAAGACTGAATCATCAATTCTTGAGCCTTATCACCTACTACATGTTGATCTATTTGGTCCAGTAAATGTCATGTCTATTGCAAAGAAGAAATATGCTTTGGTCATAGTGGATGAGTTCACCAGATACACATGGGTGTATTTCTTGCACACAAAAAGTGAAACTGCATCTATCTTGATTGATCATGTCAAGCAACTGGATAAACTGGTCAAAGATTCTGTGAAGACAATAAGGAGTGATAATGGTACTGAATTCAAGAATTTGATAATGGAAGAGTTCTGCAAAAACCATGGAATCAAGCAGGAATTTTCTGCTCCAGGAACTCCACAGCAAAATGGAGTTATTGAAAGGAAGAATAGAACTCTCATTGAAGCTGCACGTACAATGCTTGATGAAGCAAAGCTTCCAACCTATTTCTGGGCTGAAGCTGTGCAGACTGCTTGTTTTACTCAAAATGCAACACTCATTAACAAGCAAGGAAAGACACCATATGAGATGGTGAAGAAAAAGAAGCCAAATTTGAAGTATTTTCATGTATTTGGATGTAAGTGTTTTGTTCTTAAGACTTATCCTGAACAGCTATCTAAATTTGATTTAAAAGTTGATGAAGGAATCTTTGTTGGATATCCACTTTCCACAAAAGCCTTCAGAGTCTATAACTTGAGAACAAGAGTGGTCATGGAATCTATCAATGTCTCTTTTGATGACAAGAAGATTACTGGACTTGAAGATTTTATTGATCATGATCAGCTGAGATTTGAAAATGAAGACTCAAATTCTGATACTGATAATCCTGACAATCTAAGTCCTGATACTGCAAACTCTGATGGATTAAACTCTGATGTTATTGAAACTGTGGTGACTACACCAAAGGAAGATGCACCTATGCAGGGGGAGCATACTCAAGAACTTACCACATCTCAGGAAGCATCAGAACATACATCTGGCTCTTCAAGTACTGATAAGCCAAGTTCTGATAGGACTGATAATTTAAATTCTGAAGAATCCAACTCAGAGAGCATAGTTTCAGGGGGAGGATCAGAAAAAGAAAATGAAGACAGCATGGATCATGGGGGAGCATCCAGTTCTGGAGAAAACCTTCCATCTGCAAGAAAGTGGACTAAATCACATACACCTGATTTGATAATTGGAAATCCTGATGCAGGTGTCAGAACTAGAACAGGTACTTCAAATGAATGTCTTTATAATTTTTTTCTTTCTCAGACTGAGCCAAAAAAAGTGGAAGAAGCACTTCAAGATGCTGATTTGGTGCAAGCAATGCAGGAAGAGTTAAATGAATTTGAAAGAAACAAAGTCTGGACCCTAGTACCAAGACCAAAGAACAGATCAGTTGTTGGTACAAAATGGGTATTCAGAAACAAAACTGATAGTGATGGCATAATTACAAGGAATAAGGCAAGGCTGGTTGCAAAAGGATATTCTCAACATGAGGGAATTGATTATGATGAAACATTTGCACCAGTTGCTAGATTGGAAGCCATAAGGATATTTTTGGCTTATGCTGCTCACAAGAAGTTTACTGTCTTTCAAATGGATGTGAAAAGTGCTTTTCTCAATGGAGAATTGGAGGAAGAAGTATATGTTGAACAATCTCCAGGCTTTGTAGATTCCAAATATCCAGATTATATCTACAGGCTTGATAAAGAACTTTATGGACTTAAGCAAGCTCCAAGAGCATGGTATGAGACTTTAGCTCAGTTTCTTCTGGAAAGTGGATTTAACAGAGGAACAATAGACAAAACACTGTTCTACCTCAACCATGGAAAGGACTTACTTCTGGTCCAGATATATGTTGATGATATCATTTTTGGTTCTACAAATGACAGACTTTGCAAGAAGTTTGCCAATCTGATGCAGTCAAGGTATCAGATGAGTATGATGGGGGAACTTAGCTACTTTCTGGGCCTTCAAGTCAAGCAGAATGAAGAAGGCACTTTTATTTGTCAAACTAAGTACACCAGAAACTTGCTGAAGAAATTTGGAATGCAAGATTGTTCAAGCGCATCCACTCTCATGGCCACTGCAACAAAACTGGACATGGACACTGATAAATCAGTAGATATTACTGATTATAAAGGTATGATTGGCTCTCTACTCTATCTAACTGCTAGTAGACCTGATATCATGTATGCTACCTGTCTTTGTGCAAGATTTCAAGCAGATCCAAGAGAACCTCACTTAACAGCTGTGAAAAGAATATTCAAGTATCTTAAGGGAACAGCTGATCTTGGATTGTGGTATCCCAGAGAATCAGATTTTAAACTAATAGGTTACTCAGATGCAGATTTTGCAGGTTGCAAAATTGACAGGAAAAGCACAAGTGGAAGCTGCCAATTTCTTGGAGGCAGATTGGTTTCTTGGTTTAGCAAGAAACAAAAGTCAATTTCCACATCAACTGCAGAAGCAGACTACATTGCTGCAGGAAGCTGCTGTGCACAGATTCTTTGGATGAAGAATCAGTTACTGGATTATGGGTTAACATATTTCAAAATTCCTATTTACTGTGATAATCAAAGTGTTATTGCTATGACAGATAATCCAGTTCAACACTCAATAACAAAGCACATCGGCATTAGGTATCACTTCATAAGGGAACATGTGGATGAAGGTACAGTGGAATTGCACTTTGTTCCAACAGATCAATAACTAGCAGATATCTTCACAAAATCACTGTGTGAAGCTACTTTTACAAGATTGGTAAATGAACTTGGAATGGTTTCAGGTTCTTTCTCTAAATCTGCTTAGTTTTGTTCTGATGCATCAGACTTTATGATCAGTATTTACAGAAATTACTCTCTTTGTGTATTCTGTGCTTAATTGAAAATTACTTAAGTACTGCATGTTGTCTGATGTGACCTTCTAAACTCTGACAGTGATATGTCTGTTTGTGTAACTATTCCATCCTATGAGGATACATGTACTAGATGCTGACCTAGTAATCTTCAATATGCTAAGGTCCCATGTTAGAAGTGATTATTTATGTGGAACTCCTTTGACACAAGCAAATTCTGATATTGAGCTTAGTTAAGTTTACTTTGTTTATCTTATTAATAAGTCAAAAACTAGAATCGTACTTCTCATATGTTAAGTTCTGATGCTAGTAAATCTGTTGAATGTACTAAGTGCTGATAAACCTCACTTATCAAAAGAAAAAGAAAAAGAATTGAGAATTCGAATCAGGTACTCCTTTGAGATCTAGAGTAAAAATGTGGAAGGGACGACCCAAGTGCATTGATGGTATTAAGTAAATATGCATCAGAAAAGTAAAATATTTTCTTGGTGACTTTTCACACTCTATGATTACTGGAGAAATACTCTGATAATAGCATAAATTCTGATAAGCAGTCGTGACTCACTTACTCTGAGAAGCCACTGTACAATGGAATTTAAAAAGATGCACAAAATTAGCACAAAATAGTTGAGGTGGACTCAAGTATGAACTCATTCAATAGTAGGCTTCAGAATAATGACAGGTTTTTAGTAAAGTTTTAGTTATGCCTTATTTCTAAGATGTATTGAAGTGAATCGGACTTTACTCTTTGTCTGATATTTAGCTTAATGCACACACTAAACACTCCATGTGAATAATGAAAATTATTGTGGTGATCTATGTTATTTTAGATGAACAGTTCATGTGTCAGATTGCATAATTTCTGAGGACAAGTTCTGATTGAACGTTCTGATGATTAAGTTCTGAAGAATCTATGTCAGAATTTGTGTGAGGAATTACAAACATAGGCATTCATTTTTCGAGTTAAGAAATCATGTTCTGATAGTTATTAAGTTCTGATATAATTCTAAGTTCTGATATTAAAATCTGATCATTTACTTGACTTATTTGTGGATAAAATCTAAAAACAGTCTCATTTTAAATCAGAATATATTTGGGTAGAATATTAACAGTCAATATATTTAGGGATATTGGTACACGTAATGCACAGTAATTTTTACTGGTTTCTTGTGCGCATTAAACCCTGTTTTACCTTTTTAGTGACTGTTTTTCTTCTTCCAAGTCTGGGGAGACAAGGTAGAATTAATTCTACCTATCAGCATTAAATTTCCTTGCATCTCCTGGCATTCTCTTGCCTATATAATCCGTCACTTCACTCCAGCCAGCACATCTCTAAATTTCTTACATACTCACTCTCGTTTTACACTTAACACCACAAATGGCTGAATTTGGCTGGTTTTACAATTATGGCGATGAGACTGTACATGTCTTTTTAAATGGGATTCCAACTCCATACCCTATCGCCAACATCCCTCACAATCTCTGGAATCAATTTCCAGAGGCTATTAAACGTGATCTGCTGGCAGTTCGAAGAGAACTTCACCTTCGTCGTCTTCGAAAGCAGGAGTGAATCATCAAACTCGTTATTCTCTTTGTCGAGAGTAGGAAGAAGAAATAACTTATTTTCTTCTTCCTGTTTTTCTTCATCGTCAGCCTTGCCCTGCTTCTTGAGCTAGGACTAAGGCTGTTGATGTTAGGTTTAGAAGCTTAGAACAATCTTGTAAAGTTCTGATGTAATTTAAATTTCATGAATGTATTCTCTTAATATATTAATGGAATTTCTACTTTTTGCAAGTTTTTGTCTCTGAGATGTTTGTAATTTAAATGCACTGATAAATCCTGATATATCCATATTCTGATGACCATTTTATTTTCGATTTAAATAAAGTTCTGATCTTAAAAGATCAGTACTTGTTTCCTTGATTTATTTTGATCATTCTCACTCGAATTTTTTTTTCCAGAATATTGGTGTTGCAGTGAAAAATAAATGAATAAGTGGGAACAGTTTCAATTTTGAATTAAAACTGATTTACCTCGTTTAATGGAATAACTGGGTAAGTGGAACGGTTTTTCCTTGAAAAACTGCAAGTGGGTAAGTAATGATTACTGTTTTCCCGTGCCCATTAAATATTCATTATTGCTGCATGTCTGACAGGTGTCCAACGGTTATATTTTTTACCAAGTATAAGTAAGAGAGAGAGAAGATTATACAATCTTTTATTTACTTTTTCAATTTTATCTCTCTCTTTGTTTTTACTCTCTTTCATCTCCTGACGTTGGTTTTTCATACAGACATTTTATCAAACACCTAACAGACACTCTTAAATCTCGATTTTTCTCATGGCACCTAAGGACTTGATCATTGATGGCGCTAAATTTGTTCCAAACAACTATGCTGTAATTCTCGATGCTGAAGCTCCATCTGAGTTGCATTTTGTGCAAGATCTTCTTGCACACAGTGAAATTGGGTACGCATTGACCCAGCCTTCAACCTTTTCGAGCCAACAAGTTCTGACATTTTGGCGGACTGGGCACTTTGATAATGGTGGTCAAAATGGTACTCCAAGTATTGTTTTCGAAGTGGATGATTCTACACATGTGATAACTCCTGGTACAATTCGCAAGGCCCTACATTTACCAGAAGGATGTACTTTTTCAACCCCGGAGGAATCAGCTCTTCAAGAGTTAATGGCCAGTTTGGGGTATGAGCAGAGTTTGGCTAAGCTTGGGCAGTTGAAACGGGCTCATATCAGAAAGGAATGGAGTTTCTTCTTCGACTGCATCACTAAAGCTTTTGGGAATAAGTGTTCCAACTTTGATGCAATCCCTATAATGAGTCAGCACATCGGGTATGCAATCATTAACCAAACTCATTTCGATTTTTCAAATGCTGTGATAGGTTTTATTGGGGATAGGATGACAGAGGATAGGAATGTAGTTTACTTTGCTAGATTCTGTCAGCTTATATATAGTTTCTGTTGTGCTGATGAACTCCAACCTGCCAGTACCTTAACTCCACCTTTTAAAATTGCAAAACGAGCCTTTAATGACTTGGTAAATGCTGATCTTAAGAAAAGGGTGGTTAGACCTTTACAGATTCCTCAGTCTGTAAAACAGATCTTGGTAAATGCTGATCCTGACACCTATAGATCTATTTATCCTGATATCCAACCTACCACCACATCTCAAACACCACAGCAACCAACAGAACATACCACTCATACTACTCAACCATCCTTCAGAACATATCTCAAATCATATCTCTCCACTTCACAGACAGCTCAACCCTCATCCTCAGCACCTACTGTGAAGCCTTCATCTTCCAAGCCTAAGAAGACAAAGACTGTTCCTCAAACACCTCAGAAGAGAAGGAGGATTATTTTGAGAGATGAATCTGACAGTAAGGAACATGTTTCTACATCAGAACCTGTTGTCAAAGAAGCTAAGAAAGTTCATTCTCAGAAGGATTCTGGAATTGGGGGATCTAAGCTTCTCAAAAGGCTTAGAAAACTGATTTCTACTGAAACTCCCAAGGAATCCCCACCTTCAAAGAGATACAAGAAACAGAGAGCTAAAAGGTCAGTTTCAGATGACGAGGAAGCAGCGGCTAAAGAAGGAGATCAGGAATCTCTGATCTCACAAGAACCAGAATCTGCTAAAGCCACTGCTTCTCCATCAACTCCAACTCAAGAAGCTGCTACTGAAGAGGCCAACACACAATCTGTGTCTCCTGTTTAAAAGTCTGTATCTCCTGTTGATCCAGGTACAAGTGCTGAAATTGATGTTCAGGTGCCTGAAATACTTTACTTAGAAGCTCCAACAGCAACTAATCCATCAACAACACCTGTTACTGATGCTGATCATACTCCAGAATTCTCTACTACACCTTCTCTGCATCTAGATGATGATGATCAGAATATAGGTGAGCATCAGGATATGGCTGTTGATCAGAACTTGGAACCAGATCAGCACTTAGAAGATGATGCTGAAGCCTCAATTGCTTCTCATACTGTTCTTTTGTCAGAAGATGCTGTTTCTGTAAGTCCTGATATTGCAAATGCTGGAGATACTGGTGATGCTGCTCCAAAAGCAGATACTGATGAAGCAGGTCCTTCAGGACATGCTCCTCAACAAACTGTTCTTAAATCTGAGTTAGTTAAGAAATTTGTTACCAGAGAAGCACCAGTGCCTTGGAGTGAAACTTTTGCAGGACAGGAGTGGACTAAGGAATGGAACTCAGTTACCTGAGCTCCATCTGCACAACATCTTGCTGAGCACTTGACTAAAGCTGATGAGATGTTAATTACTGATGATTTCAAAATACAGCTTAGAGTCACTGCATTGAGTACTGAACATCTACAAGGTCTTCATTCAACTACTCATGCAGAGTTACATAAGATTCAGGAAGAATTCATAAAGTAAGAACAAGTTCAGAAGATTGATAAGAAAAAATTCTTCCAACCTACCTTTGACAGAGTTGCTTATATTGAGAAGACTCAAGAGACACAACAAGCTCAGATTGATGATATTCTGTGAAATCAAGCTTCTCAGCAATCTCAACTTAATGAAATCCAAGCCTCAGTGGAATTGCTTGTCTCTCTACTCTTACCTGCTGATGCCAAAAAGGGGGAGAAAGTAATTAAGTCCAAATGCAAAACTGATAAGACACTGAAGGGGAAGAATGATGAAAATGATGATCAAGGAAACCCTGGAATGGGTAGAGGTCATAGTCAAGGTAGAGGTTTCTCATCAAGAAAAGCTGAAATCACAAGTCACAGAATAAATTCTGATGCTGGAAAAAGAATTAGTTCTGCTACTGGTAAAAGGATAAGTTCTGATGAACTTTAGATCTTGATGAAGAAATGTCAAGACAGTTATTTCTTCAGGAAAATCCAGGAATGGACTTGAAGAGTCTAATGGAAGAAGAAGCCAGACTTAAATCAGAAAAAGTCACATCTAAATCTGAAGCTTCTGGTAAAAAGACACTTCCAAAACTCAAGGGCATTGTGATAAAAGAAAGGACAAATTCTGAAGCAACCATGGCTAAATTACAACTGCAGATAGATCCAAGGTCCAAGGGCAAAGAGAAAGTTGGTGAACCTATCAAGGTTTATGTGCCTCATGTGAATGAAGAAATTACTGATGAAGATGATGATCTTGCTCTGACTTCAAGAAAAGTTTTTAAGACAACCTCTGACATGGCTCAAGTTGTTCATAGTCAAGAGATAGTAAGTTCTGATATTTCAAAGAAGCAAGTAACCTCTGACACAGCTCAAGTTAACTTGATATCAGAAGATAAATCAAAGGAAACATCTGACATTGCTCAAGTTAAACCTTCAAAGTTACTCCTACCGGGATTCACCAAAGCCAAACAGACTCAACCTTTGAAGACTGCTGCAAGTGGTTTTGAAGCAAGAGTAGTTAATGGAAAGGAAGTAAGAGACAAAACTGGATTGGGAAGTGCTGATGAAAGAAGAATACAGAACACTACCAATGATCCAACTTCCTTGAGTGAACCAGGTATTGGAGCAACTCCTGAGAGATTGAATCAACTAGAATCTGTGCAAATGGTTTACCATACCTACTTGAAAGAACACATCATGTTGTACTTCATGACAGATGGTAGGGTTTATCAAATAAGGGAAAATGCCATTCCACTGAAGTATTTTGAAGAACTGGAGCATGTGTTATTCTTACTTCAAGTGAATGACAGAATAACTGAAAGTGCTGCAAACTATTTGAAGAATCAGATTCAGAGACAGAAAAGGCTTTATTCTGTTAAGTCTGACAGCACATATCTTCCAAAGTACAGAGATCACAAGGGTGATATAGTTGAAATGAAGCCCAACACTGCTAAGATTATAACTACCTTTCTGGGTTACAGGGCTGTGGAATTCAATCTAGAGTCTGATAAGGCATATTTGATCAGACTGGATCAGGATATAAGAAAAGCTAGAATTAATGATCTCAGGGCTGCAATCTTTCAAATTGGTGAAGATACTGCAGAACTTAAAGATGCCAAAAGGAGGATGATTGATGAACTTAGATATGCTGAGAGATGTGTGTTGAAGAACTATCTCAGAACAACTCCTGACATCAGAGAGATCAGAAGATGAAGCCAAGTCAAGATCTACAACTACTTAAATTCTGATATGAATACAGACTGAAGTTGTTATCAGAAGTTAAAGATTGGTAAAGCTTTAAGGACTGTAAGTTGTAGTTATCTAGTCTAATTCTCATGCATTTATACTTAATGTTTTTGACATCATCAAATATCTGTTAAACTTGTATATTATGCTAATTTACAAGTCGGGGGAGATTGTTAGATATATTTGATAATGTCATGACTAATGTGATTTATGTTTAGTTTTCAGATCTTACTTAAACAGGATAAATCAGTACTTACTGGAAGTCAGGACTTAAGGATATCAATACTTATATTATCAGAAGATAATCATCAGAAGATGGATATCAGAACTTAAGTACTGAAGGACATTCAGATAAGGACTGCAGCTGATTAAAGGAATGAAGATCGAGATAAACATAAGAAGAGATATGCATGAAGAAGGAATTCTATGAAGAATAGAATACTTGGAAGAAAAGATATTTGATTGATATATTTTAGGAAGCAGAATTATATTCTATATCAATTAGCAATTATCTTGTAACTGTGTAGTATATAAACACAGACATAGGGTTTACACTATAAGTGTTACCATATTCGAGAAGATTATTTATTGTAACCCTAGCAGCTCTCGTGATATTTGTTCATCACTAAGAGGTAACAGTTTCATACTGTAACAGAGTTTATTGTTTCAATAAAGTTTGTTTTCTGTTATTTGAGTTATTAAAGTTCGATTTGATTGTACTATACACTGTATTCACCCCTCTACAGTGTGTGTGTGTGACTTAACATATAATGAACTGCCTCCTTTTTAAAGAGCAGTCAACCAACTTTGACAACACATTAAAGATTCTAATGTCTCGGGAGCAATTCTATTTCTTCTTTCACTCAACACTCAACCAGTTGTACTAAATGTCGACTCGGATGCAACCGTAGAAACGGGTATGGCCAATACATCCTTAGTTATGGCTTGCAATATAGGATATTTTAGGCCATTAGTTTTCCACCATGCCAATATATCAAACTCCTCGTCCCTTCGAGGCAAGTGCTCCTTCTCCAAATATATATCCAACTCTGAATTGACATGCAATTTTTTTTCTTTTTTTCTTGATTTAGAAATACTTGAAAATCATTAAGAGAGTCGAATACTCCTCTATTCATTAAGGAGGTAGAGTGAGCTTTAGATGACATATTAGATTCATTTTCACTTTTATTCTTTATTTTAGTTCCATAAATTGTAAGCAGGTCACAACAATATTTCTTAACTCTTTCAACCATCTCGAGTCGTAATTGACCATACATTTTCATGGTGTATTTAATAAATGTGAGCTTGAATCTTGGATCTAATACATCCGCAACCACTAAAAATCCATGTGAACCATCCCAATACTTGTCATATTTCTCAATCATCTTTATTTCCATTTTTTCAACCACATCAATACTACATATAGACCACTCATCCAATCTAATCTTAATATCACACACATCCGTAAAAAATAAATTTGAATTGGGATCATTTGTACCGCTAAACAATAAAGTATCCTTATAGAATATTTCTAATCTTTCACATATTTCTTCGGTCATGTTCCAATCATCATCATTTGGACAATATATATATTGAGATTATTTACGTTTCAATCGACTAAAAATATTCTTAAATGTTATGACAGTTTCAAACATCAAATAAGTCGAGTGTCATCTAGTAGGACAAACAAGGGCTAGATTTTTAGCATCTTTAACTCCCACTTGGCGAGACGAGACGCCTCTTCAAACTTCCCCACCCCCCTCTTTGGAGTAGCAGTCCAATAAGCTACACTATCTCTAATTTTTTCGGTTGAAGGCTTAACAACTTCTAGACCATCCTTCACTATTAAATTAAGAATATGGGCAGTGCATCGTACATGGAAAAAGACTTTAACCAAAATTTATCACTTCCAAACTTATCCAACAAGAGATTAATCATTGCATCATTTATAGTGCAGTTATCAACAGTTAAAGTAGATAACTTTACTATCAACATTTCACTCCAAAAAAGTGTGTATCAAAACTTCACATAAGGCTTCCGCCGTGTGCGGACATGGCACATATGAAAACCTGTTATAATGTAAAGAAAAAAATAAAAATAAATGAAAAATCAACATAATTATAGTAATAAAATAAATAAAAATATATATGATAGTTTTAAAAAATACCTTATAATGCGATACTCTAACTTCCAGTCATCATTCATAAAATGTGCGATAATAACCATAAACCCCCTTTTCTTGTTGTTAGATGTCCACATATCTGTTGTAAATGAAATCCCGCCCTTGATTCTTTCCATGAATCTCATAATTTTTATCTTTTTAATATTATATATTTTAAAAATATCTCTTTTGAGAGTACCCGTGAGATCATTTTAAACGCAGGTTGCAGACCATGATAAAATTTTCTAAATTTACCATGGTCCACCATACTAAGTGGATATTTATGTATTATGATCATCTAAGATAATTGTTTCCTAGAAACTTCTGGATCAAAGTTATAAGATTGCAGGTTAGCCTTTTTCCCTCGCCCATCACAAAACTAGGTGTCAAAATTTTTTGTTTGCTTTCAACCATTTTTTTCAGACATGATTTTGAATGTTCTGTAAGATGTCTCGTTCCACTTCTAGCATCTCCAACTATTTTTTTTACAAAATAAACACCTGGCTTTGATAGCCCCGGCCGGTTCCTTTTACTTTGATTTTTTGAAAGTTATTCCATCATTTACTCTTACATTTAACTTTTGACAGAGTCTCATCACCTTCAAAATTATAATCAACAGCATTACCCCTCTCTCTCTCCCGAGATAACCAGAGTTGGAAACCCTCTCTCGCTGAAATAGAGATTTGAGGGGGAGAGAGAGAGGGAGAGGGGGAGAGAGAGAGAGCGAGCGAGAAAGAGGAGAACTAATTTTTGGACTACTATTTTTAGCCTTTGGAATTTGGTCAAAACCAGTAGGACCTCGAAATATTTACAGAGCAATCTCATCAGGTTTCTTGTAATCTAGCATCTAAGAAGTGTAGTGAAAATGATGAATTATTTGTGTATATTTCCTTAAGAAAGCAGTGTGTTGAATTCAGATAATCAGTAAAAAATTAAAAATGTGAAAGAGGGGCATCTATTATTTCTTTTAGAAAAGAATAAAGGAGGAATTTTTAGTCGTGTATATGCATATCTTGTCACTATTTTAGTTTTTTCATTTTTTCATTATTTATTTCACTTTATTTTCATATTATTTATTTTTTTATTTTAAATTTTATTTTCGAGGATGTGAATAAATTATTTTATTAGCATATATTACCCCTCAAAATTTTTATGTAAGCATTGTTTTTAAGAAAGAGTGTTTAGTAAGTTTAGTATTTTATTTCCTAATATTGAATGAGTAATTAGAAAATAAAGATAATTATTAATGTAGTTAATTCTAGAGATTAGTGGATGACTCTAGAATCTACTAACCACACTAGAGTTAATATTTTTTTAGCATAACCTTGGTTAAGGAAGTTTATAGATAAGAACAACCCTAATTATCAAACCCATTTCTAAAAAAATCCACAAATAATTTATCTTCTCAGCTTAGTCTAATAAAATATTAGGATTAGAGATTGTGATTGTTGGGTTAAAGAAGATTCAGAGGAGCAAGAGTCAATCAAGGTTGGGTAAAATTTGTGGAGAAGTGATTCCAATGAGCTTTTTAGTCATTAAACCAAATATTAATGTAATTACTATTACCTTTTTTTCCCTTGTCATTTATTTTTGGTTTTATTATTGAATTAAGATGTATGGTTATTTGATTATTGTTTTAGTGAAGCAATTAATGCTATGAGTATTAGGGGAAATTGTATGTATTAGGAGTATATGATTATATAATTTTTTTGATAATTTTGTATTGCTAATTAATTGATTAATTAAATTTTTCATTCTATTTGTTGCTAATTAGTGCTTGATTTATGAACAAAATTTTAATTGGATTATGGATAGTGGCCCAATTAGGGTCCAACCCATTTCCTTACTAAATTGGGTTATTAAAAATTTAGAGTAAGAAGTAATAAAATTGTGGTAGGTTTAATTGAAAAGTATGATATTTTGAGAGAGAAAGAGAAATGAATTATGGAAATAATGAATTGATTGATATTGTGATTGTGGTTTTTGTGTTTGTGATGGGTGTATGATGGGGGAAAGGCGGAGCCACCACTGGTTGTGGTGGTGGCGGTGATCGAAAGAGGGGGAGGAGACGGGGAGAGAAAATAGAGGTGAAGAGAAGAGAGAAAGGAGGGGAGAAAGAGAGAGACGAAGAGAAAGAGAGTGAAGGGAGAGAGACCGAGAGCGAGAGAGAGAGAGAGAGAGAGAACCGGAGTTTGGACGGAAAACCAACTCCGGGACAATTTTGAGAATTGGTTTGGATAGATCAATGGATCGGGAAAAGGGGAGAACAATGAGGGTGAAAACTTTGTATTTGGGGCTCGTCGGAAAAAGTTACCGGCCGGCGACCACCGCCGGTGCCACTGTGCTGTGGAGGGGAGTGAAGGTGAGGAAGGAGGAAGGGGCAGGGACATGAAGGTCTTTTAGCATTTAAATAATTAATTCAATAGAATAAATGAGTAAATGATTAATTAAATAGATAAATGAATAAAAATAAAAAAAATTATGTAAAAATTTATTAATTGATTGATTTAAATAAAATAGTGGAGGATTAAAAAATTTAATGATATAAATTGACTAATTATTGACTCTATTTCTAGACTTTAAGAAATAGAATTTTGGACATTTAATAAATTTGAATAAGTGAGAAGTCTATTCATAATTTCGTTTAGGAATAAAATGTAATAAAAATCTAATGGCATTGGACCATTAAATTAGTATAACGCCTAAGATTTAATAAAAGCGTGAATATTACCTTGAATATCGATATGTGAGAAAATCGTTAAATAGTAATTAACACGTAACGAACGTTGGTTCATAAAAAGTATTTATTAAATAATTTTCTTTAATATCGCTTATATAATTGACAAATGATTATATATTATATTTATCAGTATGAAGATTTATAGCGGAAAGGTAAAATTCCTAATTTTTTTGTGCTAATTAAAATAGCAGTATAATAAACTCAAATTTTAATTTGTGAATAAATATTATTTTGGGATATTTTCTTCACCGAAAAGGGAAAGAATATTTTTTATTTTAATATATTCAAATTTAAATGGGAAATGAGTACACCATTAAAATCTTTAGAATATTTCTTATTTATGAATAATTCCTCGAGATAAATAATACGAATCGTGATTTACGAGAGAAGATATTTTGATAAATTTATACTAAATGATTTTGGTGTGATTTACTATTTTAAAAAATATTCAAAGTGAGATTATATAACCCGGGAAGGAGATATTGCTGCTTGTGCGCTGATTTTTGGATACGAGGCAAGTTGTTTATGCTCTTTTCCTGCTTGACTTATATATTTATTATTTTGGATGAATATTACAGATTGAAATTCTGAAACATTATTTGTGATTATTTTCTTTCAAGAAAATTTCTTGAATTAATCCTTTGCTGAATTCCCTATTTACAACAAAAATAATAACTTGTATTCATGACTGCTCCTATCGTTCTGGACAGTTACCTCAATTCTCTTCAAACGAATATAAATTTCCATATTCGTTTTATATTATAGAATCTACATCGATTCATCAGTTGGATCGATTGTTTAAACCCCTTTACTTTTATCAATTCATTGAACCCTTCCAAGATTCATGAATTATAAATCAATTAATTATTCTTTCCTTCTAAACATCTTTAATTTTTGTTATAGAAACCTTCAATATTTTTATGGACATGATCATTCTCCTTATTCAGAATAATCCTTATTTTTGGAACGTATCGATATATCATTCATATCGATGTTGTAGTGATACTTTTACTAAAACACGAGAAGGGTTTATTGTTCGAACCAGAAGATGTGATGTGATTTTTGAAACATTGAGATGTGATGTGAACTGAAATGTTAATTGGGATAAGTTCATCTATACTGGTCAACGAGGAATTTGAACCACGAAAATTATTGTGACAGTCCAATGCGCGGACATGTTATTCGGCTCAAGCGCAGCCGAGGGTTAAGACGTTAACCTTTCTTTTATGCTAGCAACTGTGTGTTAGGCGTTCTTATGACGAGCCGTGATCGGGTGAGCGTAAGATTCGCAGGAGGACGGTACACTATGATAGTTGATCGCATCGTTGATGTATCGGGGATGGAAAATGACCAGTTAATCATGAATCATGTGATATTATGCCAGATAAGGATTTACGTATACAATTGTGATGTGTTGGCTATTTTGTTCTTGGCATTTCGAATTCTTTTCGCTCTTGGCAATTGTTGTCATTATTTAAATATGATAGTCAATCATACTTGTTGAGTACTCGATTGCTCACTCTGGCTAATCTTGTATTCTCCAAAGTAGTGAAGAATGAAGTTGACATGCCATCAGATTAGTCAAGGCAGAGAAAAGGGAAGAAACATATTCGTGATGACATCCTCTAGTGGATTGCTACATAAGTAATATAATGTAATAAAATAGAACTGCTATCCAGACTTGTACTAAGTTACTAATTCCTATGTACTAAATCGATTGTGCGAGAGATTCGATCTTGAGATTTGTGGAGTGGTGTCCACAATGAATAAAATATTTGGCTATAGTTTGTAATATTACAGGTGTGTGAAGTACTTTACTTTACTTTTTTATCGTAATGACCTGGATCTACGAAAGGACGGATCTGGGGGCGTCACACTATCCAATGAAAAGAAAACATATAATGACTTTTAAAATCTATATAATCTTTGTATTCATCAAAATCAAATGTATATACTAGGCAAGTAACCAACTAAACACAATAATAAGTTTATTTTAGTAGAAACTTTTGTTTTGATTTAGAATAAAAAGATGTTATTAAAAAAAAATTATTTTCAGGTCTAAATCTGAATGGTACATGAACACATGATAGTAACAAATTAGAAGTTGTAAAATGAATATTATTGTTTAGCTATGGTGGTTCATTAGTCTTTTGTGAAGAGGATGACATGTGTTCGATCCCTCACACTATAAAGAGCGGGGTCGGGGACAACTCGGGACGGGGTCGGGGACAACTCGGGACGGGGTCGGAGAAATTGGGCCGGATGCGGGAACGAGCTGGGTAGACAAGAAAAATCGTCCCCGGCCTGTTCCCTGATTTTTTTTGAAATTATCCCCACTCCCCGTCCCATACCCGTAAAAATCTTTGAATCCCCGCCCCGTTCGGTGCGGGGATCGGGCTGAAATCGGGCGGGCCACAGTTAATGTCCATCCTTAAACGCAGACATATGTAATGAGATTGCACAAAGATAAAAATTAGTAAAGTGGATATAATTGTAATCAAAATTGGTTAAAAATTTTAAAAAATTAAAGGCATACTGCATCATCTCTGGATAAAAAATTTATAATAAATACATCATTAAAATGTTTTGCCGATAAAGGATTTGTTTTTGGCAATTTTTCATTTTTATGAATTTATAAGAACTTTATTTGTGTTTGTAAAAACATAATCTTCAACTATTTCGGTTTTTATAAATCATACCGAATAAATCGAAATAATTTGGTTCATTTTTTGATCAATTTATAAATAAGTTCGATTCGTTTAATAAAAATAAGCTATTCAATTTTTGGGTAAATCGGTTCGGTTCAGATGCTCAACTAGTCTACTTTTCGGGCCTGAGTTCCAATTGGATCTAATTTGTAACGAGTTAAATGGCATTTTGGTTACTCAACTTACTGAAAACTTGCAGTTGGGTCATTCAACTAAAAAAGTTTTCAGTGACATCATATTACTCTTAAAAAATTTCATCCAGATCACTCTCCATCATATTTCGTTAAAAACTTGACGGAATGCTAACTAAGTTTGGTGACTTGGCTTGAATAAATTCACCGTGACATGCACAGTCAGCTGAAGTGGCATTTTGGTCACTCAACTTGCTTGAAATTTGCAATTTGGTCATCAAACTGGAGAAACTTTCATTTAGACCACTGACTATTATTGTTCATTAAAATTGAAAAGAAAACCGATCGAACAGGTCTGCTACAACAACGTTAAGGTCTATCATACCACACCTCTTTAGAACAAATAAACAAATTATCATCAATAATTTTATCACGAAAACTTGGGGTGCAAATGGGTGGGTGGGTTAAACAAGTCATTTAAAATAAATAATTGTTAAAAAAATATATATATGATAAGAGACTACCGTGCAAACATACGAGTACAAAAATAAAATCATGTTACGTGTCATTGAAGAACAATTTTGGGATTTTGAAATAAAATCTCAATAAAAATTTTAAGAACAATTTTCAAAATTTTGAAAACTTTTGAGATATGTAACGACTTTAGTATGAGGATTGAACAATATATTGATACATTTATTTATTGAATTTATATGCTCCAGAATTTTTTAAGAGAGAAAAGAGGGGTTGTAGGATAGCTCTACGTTCGTTTTTCTTTTCAGTTTCTAATGGACGTATTGGTTAGTAGTTTGAATCAAAAATTCTTTAGTTTGATGAACAAATTGTAAGTTTTGATTCAATTGAGTGACCAAAACGCCGATTCATCTGACTGCACATGCCACGGTCAATTTATTTAAACCAAGCCACCAAACTTAGTCAGCATTCTGTCAAGATTTTAATGAAATATAATGACGATTGACCTGAATGAAAATTTTTAAAAATAAAATAATGTGACAGAAAGTTTTTTGAGTGGGATAAATCAACTGCAAAGTTTCGATAGTTCAGTGACCAAAACGTCAATTAACACGATTTGTAACCGGTTTAGCAATTACACCCGATACCCAAATTGAAATCTAACAATCCCCTTTTCTTCATCATCTAGGGTTTACATTACGCAACAATGGCGGACGATGACGACGAATCATCAACGATTCTTGACCTAACGAGCTGTCAGCTCCGTGATTTAAGCTCAATTGAGCTTCCTCCAACTCTAACGGAGTTAGATTTAACGTGTAATCGTCTCAAAACATTGGATCCTCGCATCGGCGATCTCGTTAATCTCAAAAAGCTTTCTTTTCGACAGAACCTTCTAGACGATTCTGGAATTGAAGCTCTCACTCAGTGGACTCGCATTTCGGACCTCCAAGTACTCGTCTTTTCCTCAAATTTCTGTTTTTTCATAACATTGTTATTAGAGTTTGTAAATTGAATAATCTCATAAAATAAATATTCGATGAAAGAATGAATGATCTCGATAAATTTTAAAAAAAAATTAGTGTTAAAGGCATTTGTTGTAGAGATTTAATTGTATGTTCTATCTGTTTAATTCTGTAAAAGTTTGATTCCGATTGCAGTTACAATTACTTATGTAAATGCTTAGTTGTGTATGTTAGTTTGTTTCTCAATGCCGTTTGTGTTGTTTCTGTTATGATATGTAATAGTTTTAGATGAATCTTTCGTTGTTAGAACAATTTAACAGGCTATGGTAAAATATGTAATTTTCCTTTAGCAATGTGTATTGGTATTTTCAAGAATTTCAGTTAGTATGCAAATTATGTGGACGTGTCTTGTGTTTATGTAAGATGCGTGTACATAAGTAGGAGTATTTCATGTATCATAACATATATTAAACTATTGGTGTTTGTTTAGGCAGACTACTTCAACATGTTTCGGATAATTTTGCTCTAATGGTGCTAGCAAGACTTGAATATACGTGTCTCTTTGTAAAAATGTTTTAGGTATTTTTAGGTACAAGATAATTTTCCTGTTCATGTAATTTTTAAAGAGTGCCTTTGTCTAAATTATCTGCATTTCATTGCTTTTTTACTTTTATTTTCTTTAACTCTTTTGTACTTGTGAGCTTATTTAGTGTATACTATTAAGGTAAGATAGTAGTGTAACTCGGTCTTAGTAAATTCTAGGTCATTCCAGGACAGACTCGAAAAAGAAGTAATTACATATTACATAAATATAACAATAGTACTAAAGGAAGGGCACCCTGGTGCTTATCCCTATGAACTGCAGTCAATGTCATGTGTAAGGCTAACAACCATCTTTAGCGCTCACTTTCATTTCTCATCAATTCCACAAATGAAGCTGCTAACAGACGTTGACAAATTAAGATGATCACTATTTACTATTTACGAACCAGTTAGTGTGTTGTTTTAATGTTATTTAGAATTTATGAGTTATTAATATAACATAACCAATGCTGGATGACCGGACTTGCACTTGTTATAGGTTTCGTAGTTGAACCACAGGACCTTGCCGTTTACCCGTACTTGATACAGTCTATGTTCATGACTCTTTATATTATATTCAGTAATACTGTCAGACACCCGGCACTTGTATTTGGGCCAAAAGCACTTATATTTGGACCAAAACTATGCAAACATATTAAAATAATGCCGAGTCTGACACTTGGATTGTTGCGAACTTCCATCCGAGTCGGGATAACTTATGCAATATTCATATGAAACTAGACTTGTATTGATTGTCCATAAGAATGGTGATTTAACTAAATTTATACATCTTATAGGTTTTCTAATGGCTAATGCCCTCAGGGTCAGACTTCTTATAGGTTTTCTACTTGAACAATCTAAGACCCCTGTGTTGCTCTTGAACTTTAGACAAATACGTATTCCTAAAAGGAAATCGATTTATATACCACACCCCCACCCGCACCCCAAAAACAGTATAGTTATGCCGCTAATTAGCTATAGTTTTACATTTTGGCACATGCTGGTGTTTTGACTTTCTTAAAGTCAGTTGAGTTCTATATAAAAGGGATAAAATTATTTGGTCTATGCCTTCATTTAGTTTAATAACTGTAATGGATATGGTAGGAGAAAGTCATTATTGGTTTATGTAATTTAGGATTTCTGGATATGGATCCGAATTAGGACACGAGGTTGGGGACTTCACTTATAAGCTTAATGCAAGTGAAACTTATGTATTCTTAATTCATTACGTTTTTAAAATAGTGTTTTCTAAAAATCAATACATTTAATATTTGTCAAATTTATAGTATATTATCAAAAGATACTACAGAATATGTTCTCTACGAATTCAATGAGGAGCTAGAACCAGAATCTAGTGGGGGCAAAATAATTTACCGCACGGTTCTAATTTGGGATGACTAAGAAGACTTACACAGCTTTGAATAGGATATTATATCTAAAGTGAAAATCAAAATTAGAAATATAGCTATGGCAGTAAGTCGAACATATGAAATTATAAAATGAAAAGTGTAAAAAATAAGCATATCATTGACAGAAAGCATGAGAGATAGTAAAGGGCCCTAATGTAGAGAAGTAGAAAGCTAGTGAAATCACCCCTATCCTGTTGATATGTGTATTAAGTTTTGGGTTTTACTAGAATAATAGGACCCATACATTTTCTTCTAATTTACCACTTTTAATCTACCTCCTACGTTGATTGTAATTTTATTAAACACAATTATGCTGTATCTATTGGTTGGTTGAAGGGGGTAGATTGTCAGATTTTTGTAACTGCTGATTACATATATGCATATACTTACGTATCATGTACATTAGTGATTAGACACACGGGTTATTTCCTGGAGGAACTTTCAAATACTTACCTTCTCTGCAATACAATTATAAAGTACACAAAATGTAATGAAAATAGATAAATGCTAGTGGGCTGTGGTGACCCCACCAGACCCTTTAAATCCGCCGCTGTCCATGATGTTTAATCTGAATATAAACAAGTTGTGGTGAGCTCTTTTTTACGTGTATGGTTTTTAGCTAGATTTTTGCTTAGGGAAGTGTCACACTTCAATGTGATAGATCTGACTCAGAGTCCATACTTACACTCATGTTTTGTCCACTCTATATTGATGTGACGACCAAATTGAATAATCCGGATTTTACATATAACTTAAGAAAAGTCAAAAGAGTACACCCACACTCATTTATATAGCATTGGTGTTTGTGTCTTGCATTAAAATGTTGTTGATATTATTTTAAGGAACTATTTTTCAGAAATTATTACGACCAATTTCTCACTGGAATCACATTTCGAAGTGTTTGTTCTATTTTGTAATCCGTGTTACCTCGTTTTTAATGATACCAGTTTTTGCATATAATATGTCAATATCTGTATAAACATGCTATAATCTTACATGTATGGACTAATGTATTGGCTTTGTGTAAGCAGGAAGCTGTGCTTTAAATTTACTCCCTAATATATTTATCTACCGGACAATACTGTAATGGACTACACTTTATTGTTGCTTGTACGCATCAATCAATGTGTCTGTTTGAAAAAGGGTGTTGGTATTAAGGGTATAAGAGAAATTAATCATCTATGTAATTTATGATTTATCTACCCTCTTAATTGTTCTGCTTTGTTGCATTTCTTTAACCTTTTTGTATTTTGTGAAAGTTTGTGTGATTGTCTATCTCTTAGAAAAGAGAAAATAGTAAGGTAATTCGATCTTTGTAATCCAGGTCTATGGACTAATTAAGCTGCTAAGAGATGTTTAGAAAGTAAGATGGCCACTTATTATGAACAAGTTAGGGTAGTGTTGTTTCTGCTTCCTGATTATAAGTCCTAACTTGTCTATGGCCACAAATATGGGATTTTCTATCCATGTTTCAAATTTGAACCTTGAAACCCTACATACAATCCTGACAGGTAACTAGATTTATATAAGCCAACACGAGTGCAGTTAAGCAGCACATTAAGCAGGTTTAATTTTCAATCCGAACGCTTGTTTGTGTTTTGACACTTAGGTTTGCTTTATTCAGAAATTGTAAATTTAAAGCCCGAGTTCATTGTTGTATTGAATGCTGGAGGAGGAAATCCTTAATGTTTAAATAAAGAAAAATTAACTCCTGTCTTTAAATTTCTGGTATCAGTCCGTGTCTTACTAAAATGTGGTTGATGTTTCTGCAGGAACTAGTACTCAGGGATAATCAGCTTAAGAAACTCCCTGATGTCAGCATATTAAAAAGTCTCTTGGTATTTGATATTTCTTTCAATGAGATTTCTTCACTGAGTGGACTGTCAAAGTTCACTACTACTCTCAAAGAACTATATGTGTCCAAGAACGAAGTTCCTAAAATGGAGGAGATTGAACATTTTCATGACTTGCAACTTCTTGAACTTGGATCCAATAGATTACGGGTAGGATCGTGGTCCCTAGAACATAATAATTATACAACTGTAAAACTTCCTTTAGCACCCAATGGATGAAAATGTATGATCACTTTGGTCATCTGTGCGTGTGTCTCATCTTAGTGACTCAAAACGTGAAAAATTACTAGCTCTTGATGGGGTTCAGAATTTAAGTAATTGTGAAAGTAGAAAATGAGCGGTGTTGCACTACGCGTTATGTGCTTGCTAAGACATCAAGAATTTACTCTCCTATTTCAGGTTATGGAGAATTTGCAGAATCTAACACAATTGCAAGAGTTATGGCTGGGTAGGAACCGTATTAAAGCTATCAACTTATGTGGGCTTAAATGCATCAAGAAGCTAAGCCTACAGAGCAACAGATTGACTTCTATGTCAGGATTAAAGGTATTCTGTTGATCATTGTGGTTAGGGTAATATCTAAGTGTGTCGTGTCACCTGGATTCAGATATTTGGTGACTTATCTTTGTTTATTTCAGGAATGTGTTGCTTTAGAAGAACTGTACCTCAGCCACAACGGAATTTCACAAATGGAAGGGCTTTCAACCTTGCTAAATCTCCGGGTCCTTGATGTTTCATCTAATAAACTTACCTCAATCAGTGATATTGAGAACTTAACCCTGTATGAATATCTTTCCTACCCGACTATATAACTAATACAATAATCATTTTTGGTTTTTGGTTTTTGGTTCGTTGTATAGCATCATCCACCTGATCACTTGTAATTTTCTTTTCAGTCTGGAAGATTTGTGGCTGAACGACAACCAGATATCATCATTAGAAGGTATTGCAGGGGCCGTTGCTGGTTCTAGAGAGAAGCTCACAACCCTTTATCTTGAGCACAATCCATGTGTAAGTTTACCTTCGCCTGAAGGATTTAACTTCTAAACTATAGCATTTGCTTTCCCAAAAATTCTTCCTATATATTCTATCTTTATGTTTTCCTATCATGGGTTTATTTTGTAAGATTCATGTAAATATCATTATAATCCTTTTTTCGCTTAAGAATATATTGTTTATAATTTATAAATTACCATTGCCTCAGTAGGTTTTAAATATTAGAATATGGAAGGCCAACTAAGGTCTGTAGAAAATAAAGTAGGCTACATTGTTTTCGTGCTTGCATCTCTCCATCCATCAGAACTATCTGATGCTCTTGTTGAGCACCGGTGGACTGACCCTAATATTATATTATGGTATTTATTCAATGTCTGAACGGTAAATTTTAGTTCATTTATAGTGGTATTGCATGGTCATTTACATGCTTTATTGTAAATTTCTGTAGATGATTGTTCTGTAATAATGACAGACCTATATGCCATTATTATATTTGAATGTCCACTCTATTTATTAGTGTTTTTTTTTTAATTTTAAGTGTTTAACAAACAGAATGATCCAATACCTTCTAATTCTGTATGCAGGCAAACTCTCAAGACTATATCACCACGGTGAGGAAGATATTTCCGAACATTCAACAAATTGATTCATCAATGTTCGCCTAGGAATTTGATCCGCTTAACATTTTTTGTTTGTTTGGCAAATTGAGATCATTACGTGTATTTTGAGTCATGCTGGGTTCGTTCTGACTAAAGAGTGAAGTGTTAAGTTGTAAGAGAATATATATCTTTCCCATTCTTGCCCATAAGTTTTTTCCTTGTTCGTTCCATTGTTAACTTTAAATAAAAGTATAGTTGGTTTTACCGTAGTATATTGTAAAAGAAATATACTAATAGAAGTCCATATGTTAAATGATAAGAATGAGCAGATAACGGATCAAACAAGTCCAGAGATGTATATTTTGCCATGGTTTCAAATTCAGAAATGAATAACTTATTAGTCCTCCATAATTCATGAACGTGTTTTTGTTGCTAGGTACAAACTATTAGTAGGACATAACGTAGAATGGCTGGGGATTGTAGAACATCCTCCCACATCAGCCAACAAGAGAAATAACTATAAACTAGCCATAACTAACTAGTTCCAAGCAAATAATCAAAACCTGTTTTAAAAAGGGTACAAACTGGACCTTTATTTAATACAGATGAAAAATATGTATAGACTGATCGACCTTCTGAGCTAGCTCCAAAGGCAAAAGTGTCCTGGTCTACACGTTGTGCTCCAAAAACAGAGGGTGAGTTGGTCTTCGTGACCTAAACACATGGAATCAAGCTAACTCTTATGGAAGAAGCGAAATTTTCGTATGCAAAACCCAGGAAAGCAGGTCACTCCAGTTGGTGTGTTGATTAGCAATGTCAGGAGGATGGTTAGAAAAAAATTGTTATCTTGTTCGAGTTTTGCAAAAAAGTGAACAACCCTTCACTTGTGCTCAATATGTACTGATATCTAGTTTGTTTGCTTTTTTTGCTTCTATGCTTAGTTTACCAGTTTCATAGCGGTTAACCTATGGACATCAATTTCTAACTGTTAAAGTCAAATTCCGTCAAACAACTAAGGCCGTGTTTATTTCAAGAATTCTTTTCAAATTTTTCATTCCTTAGAAAATCAATGAAAATTGAGAAAACACGTTCCAAAGCTATACCTTGAGAAAAATAAAAAAACATTATCAGAAAACGTCATTTATATGTTTTCTAGAGTTTTCTCAAACCTAGTTATATCCATTTTTCAATTTCTGCGTCAAGAAAATATCTGTTTGCAACATATTTCTTTCTTTTTTATGTTTCCTTTGAATTTTTTTGGAAAAACTGACAAAGTAAACATGCCCTAAATATATTTTATTGACTCTAAATTTTTGAAGTAGGCCCAGTGTATGATTAATGGGCGTAATATAATATTGGGGTGGAGATGTTACTTGGCCACAAGAATTTGTGGTATCAGTCTTGCTAAAGTAAGGAATGGGCTTCCGACCCATCTATTTTGTTCTTTCCACTTTGTGGTATCAATCAGGGTCTTGCTAAAATGTGGTGGATGGTTATTACGGGAATTAGTGCTCAGGAATAATCTGCTCAAGGGATTCCTCAATGTTAACATATATTAAAAAGTTTCTTGGTATTCGATATTTTTTCCCAATGAAACTTTTTCAGTGAGTGAAATGAACTGTCAAAGTTCACCGTTACTCTCAAAGAGCTATATGTGTCCAAGAACGAAGTTCCTAAAATGGAGGAGATTGTACACTTTCACGACTTGCTACTAAATAAACTTGAATCCAATAAATTATGAGTAGGTTCATGGTCAGAGGCGGATCTACGGGTCCAGAGGGGTCCCGTCCCCGCCTGAGTTTTCAAATATAATTGTGGCTGTAGTTCAGTTGTTGGTTATGTTGTTGCCGTCCGGGACCAGGGTTCGACCTCCTCCTCACCCCTCCTTTTTTCCTCTTTTGCTTTAATTCAATATCCAGTATTATGTTTTTGTAAGTATGTGTTGGCGTACATGCTACTTCTATTTTTTACTCCTCTTCTTTTTACTTTTTTCCTTGTCTTATAATTGTGTATATATATTGATTTATATCTTGTACATGATATAAACGGTTTGAACTGGTGATGCGTAAGAATAATTCCTAGAATCTTAAAAAAAATTATATTTAAATTTTCCAATTTTTTCAAAATTTAACGAACTTAAAAACTTTTATACTTTAAAAATCGATACCATAAATTTATGCAAATAAATAATTCAACTTCACATTTCAAATAAGATCTTTTTTGTTTATTTTGTTCATGTAATTCATTAGCAGTATATATACTGATATTATATTTGTCCCTGTAATTAAAATAACGGCTTAATGTCCTAACTACGTATTCACCCCATAATTAAAATAACGGCTTAATGTCCTAAGTATGTATTCACCTAAGTTGTACAATTTTTTTTTATTGTGATTATAGTTGTGCTACATACTCCTCTGACTCATTTAAATACGTATTTAAGCGCATTTTTCTCTTAAAATTATAATATAATATAATTTAATTTATTTTAAAAAAAAATTGAACCCCCCTAAAATATTTTTCTGGATCCGCCGTATCTTTACGACTACAGTACTTTCTTTTAAATCCATTGGATGAAAATGTATCATCACTTTGGTCATTTGTGCACGTTTCTTATCTTATTGAGGCAAAATATGAACACTTGTTAGCTCTTGATTAAGTTTCAGAATTTTGTTATGAGGAAGTAGAAAATGAGGTGTCTTGCACTGTGTTATTTGCTTGCTAAGAGGCAAGAGCATCTCTGACCTTGTTATGTAATACGATGAGCTAAAATATAGTGAAATATTGATTTGTTAAATTATAAATGATTAAAAAAGGTGTTTTAATCCAATGACGTTATCTATAATCGCTAGTTATATTTAATAAAATAATATTTTAATATAATTTTCTATTATATATTAATTTTAACTTTTTTACATCTAAATTACAAGAAGCAGCAAGATTATTTAGAGATCGTTTGATTCGTTACATTCTGGAATCAGGTATAAGTTTTCAGCCATTGCAACCTCATTCCTGACGTTTGGTTCAAAAAAAATAAAATTATGAATATCAACTTTTATTTCATTACTTTAATTTTTATTTAAGTAATAAATATAAATATTGTGTACTAAAAGAAATATATGAACCTAAAAATAATTAAAATAATATTAAAAATGATATATTTAATTAAATTAAAATTATTGACTTAACATATTTTAAAATTAAAAATATTTATTACAACACTCAACCAAACACATGATAATAGATATGATAACTGATCCCCGTTCCGCTCTAACCCGATTCCCAATTTCAATCCGATACCACATTTTAAACCAAACGAGCCCCATGTATATAAGCAAATTATGAAGACGAAGCCAAAATGTATTATTTAATTGAAACATCAATTAATCATTCAAAAAAACTAATAATTATAATGTAACAAAGGAATGAACAAACTGAAATTAAAACAATCTAAGAGTAATGATAAAAATCTTTCCTTTAACTAAATAATACATCAATATGAGTATAAAATTAGTGAGACATTTAATTCAGTTGAAATGACTCATTTGCCCCTATATCTAAAATTTAGTTCAAAATGTGTTGTTGGTTAAAATCAAACTCGAGCCTATACATTTAGAAATAGATGTTGTGAGTCATAGATAATAGAACATTTTATTTTTCACTTTAAACAAAATTAGTAGATAATTTAAATGATTAATTGAAAAAAATAAATAAATTTATCTATCAATCATCTATCTATCTTCATACATCCACTAGGTATCACCGTGTTAGACACTTTTAGAAGGCCAGACCAATAAATAATGTATATCCAAATTATTGGCTTGATTTGTTATGATTTATGATGGACTTGAACCAATTTTCGGAAAGCACTCAGTATTTATTTCAGATTATCGCACGATCGGGTGAAGCTATGGGCTTTATACTCAACCAACTTTTTTTACAAATTTCATTTTGTTAAAATAATATGTACATTAATATTAAAAATTAAACTATCTGTATGTGACTTTTTTAATAATGATGAATTCTTAAAGATCAAATTTTAAATTTTAAATTCTAATTTATATTTCATACAAGATCAGAATATTACTTTTACAATTCTATATAAAAAAATCTAGTAGTTAATGTAATTTGGAAAATGTATTGACTTAAACGATTTTTAACAATACTTTATTTACAAAGAATGAATTATACATTATTTCGTATAATTTAAATTGCATATATTTAAAAGTATTTGAATAAAACAAGGTACTTCTTGTAATTGTTTATTTTGTACGAAAGAGTTTAATTTTATTATAGAATTATTAATATATGAATAACACTTATGCACACACTGAAAATATGATTTTATTCGATCTATTATAAGTTAAAAATGAAAAATAATTATATTTATCAAAAAATTATCGTTCTATTTTTTTATAATAACATTGAAATATTAGATTTTTTTCTTTTTATCGTAATGAACCACTGTAATATCCGGGAAAATTATGTGAATATTATGTGTTAAATAAATAAATATTATGTGTTTTATAAATTTAGATTAATTATTGCCATGATATTAGATGTTATAGCTGTTATGTGCGTTTTCGTGCGGGTCAGAAATTTTTTCGATTGAGTAATATACGTTTAAACTACAATTATATGACTTTATCCGTAATCGGGACCCGTATTTATTAGCGTCTTTATTAAGGTACTCGTTTTATTTCATTTTACGTGTTTTTCAATGCATTTTATGTGTTATCGGGTTTTTCTGGTAATTTAGGAATCGTTCATGTTCTTCAAAAATCATCGGACTGGGATCCCACCGGGACGTCAAACCCCACAAAATCCGTGTTTTTATTTTTATAAAATTATTTGTATTTTAAATACCCTTTATTTTTGTATTTTCGAATTATTCGCAATTTTTGGGGAATTTTGACATTAATTTTGTATTTTATCAATTTTAAAATTATTTCCCGTAATTATTATTTTGGGGCTTAATTATTGTAATTTAGGGGATAAAAACACCCTTAATTTATTTTGGGGTATTAATTTATGTATATATATAAATAGCTGAACTGGTTTTATTTATTTATTTTTATTTTATTAAAAATCAGAAAATTCAGAAAAACCAAGAACAGTAGTGGGGGTAAAAATCTGGGCAGCAACTTCAATCGTGATTTTTGATCGATTTAGGGAACCAAATTAGGCGTTCTAGTAGTCAAAATCATCCTCTCGACGAGAGTTTTCTATTGGTATCAACATCTTGATCTGAGGTACAGTAAATCGAAAAGTCGATTTTTATATTTTTTATTCTTGAAAATCGTTTTTGTTTTTGGATGATTCTGGGTTGATTTTGATGTTACCAGTAGTTTTAGAATGATGTTTAGGATCGATTTATGTATTTAGTTGCATCGTTTTAGTCCCGGATTATTGAAACCGTGTTCTTGAGTTTTGGGTTTTTTTATTCCATTTTTCTGATTGTTTTTGAATCCGGTTTAGTATTTGATGATGTAGTTATGTTACAAATGATCCCAGCTTTATTATGATGCTTGTAACGTTGTTTTTGGTGGTGATTTGATCGAATTCGGATTTTTCCGAATTGGTTCGCCGGAGGGGGATCGATTTTCATCGGAAATAAGGTTTGGGTTGATGTTGAAGGTGGCTTTTGTTAGAACCGAGTTACTGGAAGGATTTGGAGTCCATTAGAGGCAAAAATAGCAGCGTTTGGAATGGTTTTGAGGGCAGCCGGAGTCGGTTTCCGGTGACCGGAACCGACACCGTGTTCTGGGTTTTCCAGAATCCGGTGGTCGTGTTCTTGGTCCACCGGTCACCGGCCCCTTCCCCTGTCGCCTTTGATCTGTTTTCCGACCATTCCCTTTTCTGGTTTATGTTTCTGGCTTTCTGTTTTAAATTTAAATCAAAATTTATTTTTCTGTTTAAAAATCATTTATTTTAATTTCAAAAATCAATTACTTAATATTTGTAATTCTAAAAAATATTTTTTTAATTATTTTAAATTCCTAAAATTATTTTCTTTAATTATTTTCAAAAATACCACTTGATTTAATTATTTATAATTCATTTTAGTTAATTATTTATGAATTTAATTAATTCATTAAAAATTAATTAATCAATTAATTTTATTTATAAATAGTTAAATAAATGTAAATTATTTATAATTAATTCAAATAATTCCTAAAAATTATTTTTATGTTTTTAAAAACTATATTTTGGTTTTAATAATCAATTAATATTAATTTTAATTGATTTGATTCTATTTAATTCTTATTTTATTCATAATAATTAAACCGTTCGTCCGTTTAATACGAAACGAACGCGTACATACTCAGAAAAATATTACGCTTTCAATAAAAATACTTTTAAGTCCTAATTTTTTTGTATTGCAATGTCATTTGATTTGTGTATCAGTTTGAGTCGGTATTTGATCGGTAAATATTATTATTGACCTAATTCTCATTCTGAACATACTGAAGCATATCTTTTAATGATTTGACTTATGTGTTACATGAATTATGTGATTACGTGTTATACGAATACAATGATTACGTGCTATGTGATATGCATGTTATTTGTTTACAGTTTAAAATGCCATGCTTAGTTATAAACGATCGGGTAGATGTCAAGACGTATAGTTACGTCGATTGAGTTTGGTTCTGTCAGTTAAGATAGTTCTTTTGTTTATAGAATCGGGTAGCAAGGAGTGTGGTCAAGTGTTAGACGGAGATAATAGCCAGCAGCTATAAGCAGAATTATAATAAGAGATTATCGAGCATACCGGGCAAGTACCCCTGACTTCACTTATCGTTCAAGTGACGTTTATTTCGAATCATATTATGCAAGTACCCTAACTTCACTTATCATTCAAGTGACGTTTATTTCGAATCTTATTATGCAAGTATTTATATCTTCACTTATCAATCAAGCGATATTGAATCTGAATTTATTCTTTCAATTTCTCTACTATTCTAAGTTCAGAATAGTTAAATGTTTTTACATTTCGCTATAAATTATTCTATATAGTGAAGCTTTGAATTGAGATTAGCGAATAACCAATTGTTCTGGTTATTTCTCCATTGGTTGTTGAGATAACTCCGGACCATGAGAAATGGGGAGTTATGTAATTAAGGATGTCATTTGATTCGACTCCTTTGACGGAAAATTGTTTTTATGGATTGGATGGTTGCGTAAGAGGCCGTGGCGGCGGTCCAGTGTGAGCTATGTGTTATACATGATATAACACCTTGCTAGGCCGATATGTGCCTTGGGTACCTTTTTGTTTAGTTGGATATGCTTCGGCATGCCGGTGTTGCTCCACGGCTTATCACCGGGGGCAACACACCGTCGTTCGAGGATTCCAATCCCAAAACAAAATATATTGCAAATGTTATTTATTATCATATGCATATCAGTTTTGATACTGTTCAGGTATTGTGGTTTGGTTTTGTTCATCAGATATATTGTTGTTGTTGTTCAAAATCATAAGCTATTTACTGCTTGCTGAGCCTTTCTTTCGCTCATACTTGTTTCATATCCTGATTCTTTCAGCTAGGCTAGGGCAAGCTTGAGTTCCAGGTCTGACTGGAAGTTGTGTGCTTGTAGATAGTTTGGTGTGTTTCCAGGTAGACAGTTTGGGACGCTTAACTAGTCTAGAGGTTTGTAATAAAATTTGAATAAGTTGTAAAACTAATTAGACTTATGGTTTGTAATAACATTTGGTTTGTATTAGTGCCTTGTTAGGTCACACTTTCACTGTAGAGGGGGTGAATACAGTGTTTATTACAATCAAATCAAACTTCAAGAACTTATGTAACAGAAAACAAACTTTATTGAAACAATAAACTCTGTTACAATCTGGAACTGTTATCTCTCAGTGATGAACAAAATATCACGAGAGCTGCTAGGGTTATATTAAATAATATTCTCGATAATGATAACACTTATAGTGTAAACCCTATGTCTGTGTTTATATACTACACAGTTACAAGATAATCGCTAATTGATATGGAATATAATTCTGCTTCCTAATATATATCAATCAGATATCTTCTATTCCAAGTATTCCATTCTTTACGGAATTCCTTCTTCATGCATATCTCTTCTTATGTTTATCTTGATCTTCTTAACTTCAATCAGCTACTGTCCTTATCTGATCGTCCTTCAGCACTTAAGTTCTGATATCTATCTCCTGATAACATAAGTACTGATATCCCTTAAGTTCTGTCGTCCAGTATAAGTACTGATCAGTTAAGTACTGATTTGTTCTGTTCAAATAAGATCTGAAATCTAAACATAAAACATATTAGCCATGACATTATCAAATATATCTAACAATCTCCCCCAACTTGTAAATTAGCAAAATATACAAGTTTAACAGATATTTGATGATGTCAAAAACATTAAGTACAAATGCATGAGAAATAGACAAGATAACTACAACTTACAGTCCTTAAAGCTTTTACCAATTCAACTTCTGATAACAACTTTGGTCTGTATACACATCAGAATTTAAGTAGTTGTAGATCTTTGACTTGGCTTCATCATTTTCTGATCTCTCTGATGTCAGGAGTTGTTCTGAGATAATTCTTCAACAAACATTTCTCAGCATATCTGAGTTCATCAATCATTCTCCGTTTGACATCTTTAAGCTCTGCAGTATCTTCACCAGTTTGAAATATTGCAGCTCTGAGATCATTAATCTTTGCTTTTCTCAACTCCCGATCTAGTCTTATAACATAAGCTTTGTTAGACTCTAGATTGAATTCAAGCCCCTTAATACCAAGATATGTTCTGATCTGTGCAGTATTAGGCTTCATATCAACAATATCCCCATTGTGATCTCTGTACTTTGGAACATATCTGCTGTCAGACTTAACAGAATAAAGTCTTTTCTGTCTCTGAATCTGTTCTTTTAAGTAGTTTGCAGCAGTCTCTGTTATTCTGTCATCCACTTGAAGTAAGAAAAGTACATGCTCCAATTCTTCAAAATACTTCAAAGGAATGGCATTTTGTCTTATATGATAAACCCTACCATCTGTCATGAAATACAACATGATGTATTCTTTCAAGTAGGTATGGTAAACCATCTTACAGATTCTAGTTGATTCAATCTCTCAGGAGTTGCTCCAATACCTGGTTCACTCAAGGAAGTTGGATCATCGGTAGTGTTGTGTACTCTTCTTTCATCAGCACTTCCCAATCCAGTTTTATCTCTAGCTTCCTTTCCAGTAACTACTCTTGCTTCAAAACCACTTGGAGTAGTCTTCAAAGATTGAGTCTGTTTTGCTTTAGTGAATCCTGGTAGGAGTGTTTTAGATTTATTTTCTGATATCAAGTTAACTTGAGCACTGTCAGAGGTTACTTGCTTCTTCTGAATATCAGAACTTACAATTTCTTGACTCTGAACAACTTGAGCCATGTCAGAGGTTGTTTTAAGAACTTTTCTTGAAGTCAGAGCAAGATCATCTTTTCCATCAGTAATTTCTTCTTCCTCAGGAGGTACATAAGACTTGATAGGTTCACCAACCTTTTCTTTACCCTTGGATCTTGGATCTATCTGTGGTTGTGATCTAGCCAAAGTTTCTTCAGTATGTATCCTTTCTTTGATCACAATGCCTTTAGGTTTTGGAAGTAACTTTTTACCAGAAGCTTCAGATTTAGATGTGACTTTCTCTAATTTAAGTCTGGCTTCTTCTTCCTTTAAACTTTCCAAGTCCATCCCTGGATTTTCTTGAAGAAATAACTGTCTTGACATTTCCTCATCAAGATCTAGAAGTTCATCAGAACTTATCCTTTTACCAGCAGCAGAACTTATTCTTTTCCCAGTATCAGAACTTGTTCTGTGACTAGCTTGTCTTGATGTAAACCTTCTACCTTGACTATGACCACTACCCATTCCAGAGTTTCCTTGGTCATCTTTTCCATCATCCTTTCCTTGCAGTGTCTTCTTGGTTTTGCATTTGGACTTAATTACCTTCTCCCCCTTTTTGGCATCAGCAGGTAATAAAAGAGAGATAAGTAGTTCCACTGAGGTCTGGATTTCAGTAAGTTGCGATTGCTGAGAAGCCTGATTTATCAGAATTTGATCAATCTGAGCTTGTTGCTTCTCTTGAGTTTTCTCAATATAAGCAACCCTGTCAATGGTAGGTTGGAAGAACTTTTTCTTATCAATTTTCCAAACTTGTTCCTGTTTGATAAAGTTCTCCTGAATCTTGTGTAGCTCTGCATGAGTGTTGGAATGAAGACCTTGTAGATGTTTAGTACTCAATGCAGTGACTCTAAGCTGGGTTTTAAAATCATCAGAATGTAACATTTCATCAGCTTTAGTCAAGTGCTTAGCAAGATGTAAAGCATTTGGAACACATGAAACTGAGTTCCATTCCTTAGTCCACTCCTGACCTGCAGGAGTTTCACTCCAAGGTACTGGTGCATCCCTGATAACAAACTCCTTTACCAGTTCAGACTTAGGAAGAGTCAGTGGAGGAGTATGTCCTGAAGGACCTGCTTCATCAGCATCTACAGTTGTAGCAGCCTCACCAGTATCTCCAACATTTGCAGCATCAGAACTTAGAGAATCAGTATCTTCTGATAAGACAACTGTGTGAGTAGCAATTGAGGCTTCAACATCCTCTAATTGCTGATCTGATACTAAGTTCTGATCAACAGCCATATCCTGATGCTCACCTAAAATCTGATCATCAGCATCTTGATGCAGATAAGGTGTTAGTGATAACTCAGGAGTTTGAACAACATCAGTAACAGGTGTTGTGGAAGGATTATTTGCTGTTGGAGCTTCTAAGAAAAGTATTTCAGGCACAACCAGGTTCTGAATATCAATTCCAGCACTTGTTCCTGGATCAACAAGAGACATAGAAGGTGAATTAGCCTTGTCAGATTCAGGTTCCTGAGATGGAGTTGATGGAGAAGAAGTGACTGGAGCAAATTCCTTGTCTTGTGAGATCAGAGATTCCTGATCCCCTTCCTTAGCTGCTTCCTCCTCATCATCTGAAACTGGCCTTTGTGCCCTCTGTTTCTTGTACTTCCTTGTTGATTTGGATTCCTTGGGAGTTTCAGGAACCGTCATACGTCTAAGCCTCTTGAGAAGCCTAGAACCCCCAATTGCAGAATCCTTCTGAGAAGTTGCCTTCTCAGCTTCATTTATCAAGAGACACAGTTTTAATTCAAAATTTAAACCGTTAGCACTGATTGAATTATTGTTCACTGCAACATTAATATTCTGAAAATGAATCATGTGAAAAATGACCGAGATAATTTCGATGAATAAGTGCTGACAAAGAATCAGAACTTTAATAAAGACAAAATTTAAATGGTCATCAGAATATCAAGCAGGATTTAACAACACAAGATAAAATAACTCAGAGACAAAATCTTGAAGTAAAAACAGTTTTCATTAATATATCAAGTCAATACATATATGAAATAGAAATTACATCAATACAAGATTTTCCCTAAGCTTCTAATCCTAATGTCAACAGCTTTAGTCCTAGCTAAGAAGCCTGACAAAGCTGATGATGAAGAAGAACAGGAAGAAGACAAGATTAAGTCATCTTCCTCTTCCTATCTTCGACAAACAAGATAGCGAGTCGAATGATTCGCTCTTGCTGACGGATAGCTTTCCGCCGTTCCGTTTCCAATCGATCAAGATGAAGCTGGTAGTCCATCTCGAAGAACAGAAGTTGGTTCAGCACCGCCTGTGGGACAGAGCCCCATATCCCTTCAGGAATGGCAGTTACATGCCACTCCTGCTGCCAGTCGGCGCAGCTAAGCTCCATATGAAAATTTTGGTAATTGAAAAACATGTTGTATCGAACCATGATGCTTTTGAAAAAGAATATGAAGTTACGATTGTGAGAAAAATTGATGAAAGGGCTAAAGTGAAGTGGCTGATTATATAGGCAAGAGAATGCCAAGAGACGCAAATATATTTAATGCTGACAGGTAGAATTAATTCTACCTCGTCTCCCTAGACTTTGAAAAAGAATAACAGTCATTGGAAAGAGGAATCATGGTCTAGACCGCACAAGACACAAGAAACAGTGGACTGTTCAAGTACAAAACCATTAATCCTAATCATAGTGACTATTAATCTTCCACTTCAACATATGCGAGTACAAACTGAGACTGTTATTAAATTTCATTCAAAGATAAGCCAAGTAAAGGATTAGACTGAGAAATCAGAACTTAGACCTATACCAGAACTTAACAGTCATCAGAACATAATTTCTTAACTCGAAAAAGGAATGCTCATCTTAGTAAATACTCATACAAGTTCTTAGTTATGAACGTCAGAACTTAAACATCAGAACGTGTAACTAGAACTTGTCCTCAGAATTTGTGCAAAAATGACACAATGACTGTTTATCTAAAATAACATAGACCACCACAGAAATTTTCATCATTCAGATGGAGTGATTAGTGTGTGCATTAAGCTAAATAACAGACAAAGAGTAAAGTCTGATCTACTTCAGTACATCGTAGAAATAAGTCATAATTAAAATTTTGCTAAAGAGCTATCATTATCCTGAAACCTACTGATAAATGAGTTCATGCATGAGTCCACCTCAACTGTTTTTGTGCTAATTTTATGCATCTTTAAAATTCTCTTTTACAGTGGCTTCTCAGTGTAAGTGAGTCACGACTGCTTATCAGAATTTATGCTATTATCAGAGTATTTCTCCAGTAATCATAGAGTGTGAAAAGTCACCAAGAAAATATTTTGCTTTTCTAATGCATATTTACTTAATACCAGCTATGCACTTGGGTCGTCCCATTCACATTTTTACTCTAGATCTCAAAGGAGTACCTGATTTTATTCTTTGATTTTTTTATTTTTATTTTTATTTTTATTTTTTTTTTAATTAGAGAGGTCTATCAGCACTTAGTACATTTAGCAGTTTTACTAGTATCAGAACTTAACAGATGAGTAGCATTATTCTAATTTGGGACTTAGTAATAAGATGAATAAAGTAAACTAAACTAAGCTCAAGTATCAGAATTTGCTTGTGTCATAAGATTTCCACAGAAATAATTACTTCTTTCATGGGATCATTTGTTTATTGAAGACTAGTAGGTCAGTATCTAGCACAATTATCCTCATAGGATTGAATAGTTACTGAAACAGACATATCACTTATCAGAGTTTAGAAACATATATCAGACAACAGTCAGTACTTAAAGACATTTATCAATTAATGCACAGAATATACAAAGAGATTAATTCTGTAAATACTGATCATAAAGTCTGATAACATAGAACAAGTTTAAGCAGATTTAGAGAAAGAACCTGAAATCATTCCAAGTTCATTTACCAATTTTGAAAAGGTAGCTTCACACAGTGGTTTTGTGAAGATATCTGCTACTTGTTGATCTGTGGGAACAAAATGCAATTCCACTGTACCTTCATCCACATGTTCCCTGATGAAATGGTACCTGATGCTGATGTGCTTTGTCATAGAGTGTTGAGCTGGATTACCTGTCATAGCAATAGCACTTTGATTATCACAGTAAATAGGGATTTTGAAATATGTTAACCCATAATCCAGTAATTGATTCTTCATCCAGAGAATCTGTGCACAGCAGCTTCCTGCAGCAATATACTCTGCTTCTGCAGTTGATGTGGAAATTGACTTTTGTTTCTTGCTATACCAAGAAACCAACCTGCCTCCAAGAAATTGGCAGCTTCCACTTGTGCTTTTCCTGTCAATTTTGCAACCTGCAAAATCTGCATCTGAGTAACCTATTAATTTAAAATCTGATTCTCTAGGATACCATAATCCTAGATCAGCTGTTCCTTTAAGATACTTAAAGATTCTTTTTACAGCTGTTAAGTGAGGTTCTCTTGGATCTGCTTGAAATCTTGCACAAAGACAGGTAGCAAACATGATATCTGGTCTACTAGCAGTTAGATAGAGAAGTGAGCCAATCATACCTCTGTAATCAGTAATATCTACTGAATTACCAGTATTCTTATCCAGTTTTGTTGCAGTGGCCATGGGAGTGGATGCACTTGAACAGTCTTGCATTCCAAATTTCTTCAGCAAGTTTCTGGTGTACTTAGATTGACAAATAAAAGTTCCTTCTTCACTCTGCTTAACTTGAAGGCCCAGAAAATAACTAAGTTCTCCCATCATACTCATCTGATATCTTGACTGCATTAGTTTGGCAAACTTTTTGCAAAGTTTGTCATTTGGAGACCCAAAAATAATATCATCAACATAAATCTGGATCAAAAGTAAATCCTTGCCATGGTTGAGATAGAACAGTGTTTTGTCAATAGTTCCTCTGTTGAATCCACTTTCCAGAAGAAACTGAGCTAAAGTCTCATACCATGCTCTAGGAGCTTGCTTAAGTCCATAAAGTGCTTTATCAAGCCTGTAGACATAATCTGGATGTTTGGAATCTACAAAGCCTGGAGGTTGTTCAACATATACTTCCTCTTCCAATTCTCCATTGAGAAAAGCACTTTTCACATCCATTTGAAAGACAGTAAACTTTTTGTGAGCAGCATAAGCCATGAATATCCTTATGGCTTCTAACCTAGCAACTGGAGCAAATGTTTCATCATAGTCAATTCCCTCCTGTTGAGAATATCCTTTTGCAACCAGCCTTGCCTTGTTCCTTAAAATTATGCCATCACTGTCAGTTTTGTTTCTGAATACCCACTTTGTACCAACAACCGATCTATTCTTAGGTCTTGGCACTAAGGTCCAGACTTTGTTTCTTTCAAATTCATTCAACTCTTCCTGCATTGCTTGCACCCAATCAGCATCTTGAAGAGCTTCTTCCACTTTCTTTGGCTCAGACTGAGAGAGAAAAGAATTGTAAAGACATTCATTCGAAGTACCTGTTCTAGTTCTGACACCTGCCTCAGGATTTCCAATTATTAAATCAGGTGTATGTGATTTTGTCCACTTCCTTGCATATGGAAGATTTTCTCTAGAACTGGATGCTCCCCCATGATTCATGCTGTCTTCGGTTTCATTTTCTGATGCTCCCCCTGAAACTATGCTCTCTGAGTTGGATCCTTCAGTATTTAGATTTTCAGTACTGTCAGTACTTGGCTTATCAGAACTTGACGAATCAGAATTTGAAGAGCCAGATGTATGTTCTGATGCTTCTTGAGATGTGATAATATCTTGAGTATGCTCCCCCTGCATTGGTGCATCTTCCTTTGACGTAGTCACCACAGTTTCAATAACATCAGAGTTTAATCCATCAGAATTTACAGTATTAGGACTTAGACTGTCAGGACTTGAGGTATCAGAATATGAATCTTCATTTTCAAATCTCAGCTGATCATGATCAATGCAATCTTCAAGTCCAGTGATCTTCTTGTCATCAAAAGAGACATTGATAGATTCCATGACCACTTTTGTTCTCAAATTATAGACTCTGAAGGCTTTTGTAGAAAGTGGATATCCAACAAAGATTCCCTCATCAGCTTTTAGATCAAACTTGGATAGCTGTTCAGGATGAGTCTTGAGAACAAAACACTTACATCCAAATACATGAAAGTATTTGAGATTTGGCTTCTTGTTCTTCACCATCTCATATGGTGTTTTTCCATGCTTGTTAATGAGTGTAGCATTTTGAGTAAAACAAGCAGTCTGCACAGCTTCAGCCCAGAAATAGGTTGGAAGCTTTGCTTCTTCAAGCATTGTTCGTGCAGCTTCAATGAGAGTTCTATTCTTCCTTTCAACAACTCCATTTTGCTGTGGAGTTCCAGGAGCAGAAAATTCCTGCTTTATTCCATGATTTTTGCAGAACTCTTCCATTATCAGATTCTTGAATTCAGTGCCATTATCACTCCTCAAAATCTTCACAGAATCTTTGATCAATTTATCCAGATGTTTGACATGATCAATCAGGATAGATGCAGTTTCACTTTTTGTGTGCAAGAAATACACCCATGTGTATCTGGTGAACTCATCTACTATGACCAACGCATATTTCTTCTTTGCAATAGACATGACATTCACTGGACCAAATAGATCAACATGAAGCAGATAATAAGGCTCAAGAATTGATGATTCAGTCTTGCTCTTGAACGAAGATTTTCTTTGTTTAGCCTTCTGACATGAGTCACAAAGACCATCAGGAACAAACACTGATTTTGGCAGTCCTCTCACAAGATCTTTCTTGATCAGTTCATTTATCTTGTTGAAGTTTAAATGAGAGAGTTTCTTGTGCCAATTCCAGCTTTCTTCAGTTGAGGCTCTACTTACTAAACAGATTGCAGAACCATCAGAACTTGTTGAAAGCTTAGCTTCATAAATGTTACCACACCTGAATCCCTTCAGAACAATTTTTCTTTAGATTTACTAACTATTTCACAATGTTCTGCAAAGAAATCAACATGATAACCTCTGTCACAGATTTGACTTATACTCAGTAAGTTGTGTTTAAGTCCTGAGACCAGAGCTACATTTTAATGATGACATTCCCAGATTGATATTGCCATATCCCAAAGTTTTTCCAATGTTGCCATCCTCCATAAGAAACACTTGGCCAGCTTTCCTCCACAAAGTCTGATAGCAGGGCCTTATTTCCAGTCATATGTCCTGAACATCCACTGTCCAGAACTAAAATATTTTCCTGTTGCCCTGCAATCAAAAAGACCACTAATTATTAGTTTTAAGGACCCAGACTTGCTTGGATCCTTTGGCCTTTTTAGGTTTGTTAACATTTGCAGCGGATTTAGCATCAGATTTTATGTTAACAGTTTTCTCAATCAGAACTTATACTACCAGACTTTGAATCAGAACTTACACTAGAAGGAACAACAGAAACTTTCTTTAAAGAAGGTTTTATTTGATAATAATCATAGTACAAACTATGATATTCCTTACAAGTATAAATGGAATGCCATAAACTACCACAAGGAAAACAAGGATCTTGTGGTTTGTATCTAACAGACTGACTCTTAACATCCTGATTTGTAGATAAGGAGTTAATATTCTTATTCTTCCTGCAAAAAGAGCCAGATGGTTAGAACTTCCACAGTATGACACGCTTTCCTAGGAGCATCAGGAACAGATTTATAGTTATTGCTTTTATTCACACCTTCCTTTCCATTCCTGTTTTTCCTAGGTGATTTTACCTTGTTTGCATTCTTACATCTTTCAGCTTATGCTTAAGCTGCTTCTTTGTCATTAAGCCTATGTTAACTTCAGCTGTCTTTTCCTGTTTTAGTTTGTCAGAAGCTAATTCCTTTTTAACTTCTGATTTCTCATTTTCAGATTTTCAGTTACAAACTTAACAGGTTTTAACTTCGGCTTTTGCTTATCAACAGGCTTAATTTCTACAGTTCCTTTTTCATTTTTATTTTCTCCATAACCTAAGCCCTCTTTCCAGTTTCCACTGCTTAGCAAATTTTGAGTTGTTTTGCCAGAGTTAGTCCAAGTTCTGATAATCTCTCTCTCCTTTTCTAACTCAGTTTTTAGAGATTCATTCATTTTTAGCACTTCATCCCTAACATAAAAAGCATCATCTCTATCCTTGAGTTTGATGGAACATGACTAACTCTTTTTCTAAGAAATCATTTCTTTTCCTAAAAGCAAGATTTTCAGAAGTTAATCTTTCACATGTTAAAGTTTGATCTCTATAACTAACAAACATGGTTTTAAGATATCTTCTCAACTCATTAATATCATCAGTATGAAAAGCATAAGTAGTCTGAGGTACCTTTGTTTCAGCAGCTTCAGAACTGCTCTCAGAACTTGATTTATCAGCATTTGCCATCAATGCATAGTTCTCCTCACTTTCAGAGTCTGAGGTGTCTGTCCAGCTTTTCTGCTTTGTGACAAGAGCTTTGCCTTTGTCACTCTTGGTCTTCTTGCAATCAGGAGATATGTGGCCTTTCTCACCACAATTATAACATTTAACATTAGCGTAATCTCCTCTGTCAGACTTTCCTCCTCTTCCTTCAGATCTTCTGAAATTCTTCTTATCAGAACTTATGCCTTTCTGGAAAACTTCTTTCCCTTCCTGAACTTCCTGTATGCAATCTTTGTGATTCCTTTCACCATAAGAGCACACAGCTTCATCATCTCCTCATCAGCATCAGTTTCAGGCAAGCTTTCAGAATCTGAGTCATCATCACTCTCAGAACTTGATGACTCAGTATCAGACTTTATGATAAGAGCTTTACCCTTGTCTTTCTTTGAGGAAGGTGGTTTGGGGGATTCCTCTTCAGCCTTGAGAGCAACTGTCCTTGACTTTCCTCCTTTCCTCTTGCTTCTTTGTTCCATCTCAAGTTCATGAGTCTTGAGCATTCCATAGATTTCATCAAGAGTTGTTTCATCAAGATTGTAGTTGTCTCTTATTGTTGTTGCCTTCAAATCCCAACATTCAGGAAGAGCTAACAGGAATTTAAGGTTTGTATCTTCAAGATCATACTCCTTATTCCTAATGACAAGTCATTCAAGAGTTTGACAATCTATCATATACATCAGTCAATGACTCATTAGTCCTAGAGTCAAAGTGTTCATACTCTTGAGTGGTATTGTCTTCCTGTTCTTCTTAACTGTTTCAGTTCCTTGACACCTTGTCTCCAGTGCATCCCATATCTCCTTAGCAGTCTTGCAGTTGATTACCCTGTTTGACATTACATTATCAATGGA
>NW_027418671.1:0-91575 GCF_009905375.1 Apium graveolens
TTTATTTTGAAATAATTGTCAAATAATAAATAATAAATTTATAAATAATTTAATTAATGTTTAAGTTCCTAATTTATTTATTGTTTGTTTATTATGTATTTTTTGTATTTATATATTTCTATTAATAAATTCTTTATTTTAACAAATTATTACTTAAAATTTTCGAAATTACAAAACTACCCACTACCGCAATGGCTCAATGCGGCAGACGGGACCTCGGTTTAACCCCGTTTAGATTAGAAATACTTCTATTCTTCCCCAAATCAAACTTGTAAACCCTAGAATCGATTCTCTGGTAATTGAAGGCTTTCAGTCCACTTCAGGCGATTAATCAACCAGGTAAGATCCGTTATGCACACATTTATACACACTTATATCCACACACACAGTTACATACACACGATTACATCTTCCGCAATAAACAATACGAACCACGACATACACACATTGATTACATTGTGATTTTGTTCGTTTCTTGTTTGATTTTGTTCAAAAATTTGAATTTCTGTGAAATTTGATCGAAATTGTGATGATTACGTAGATTATAATATGATTAGGGTTTAAGTTAGGGGTAGATTATGTGATGATTTTTCGAATTAATTAATTAAAATAATAATTTGAAATTAGGGTTTAATTCGAATTACATTGTGATTTTGCTCCTTTCTTGTTTGATTTTGTTCGAAAATTCGAATTTCTATGAAATTTGATCAAAATTGTGATGATTACGTTGATTATAATATGATTAGGGTTTAAATTAGGGGTATATTATGTGATGATTTAACTCGAATTAATTAATTAAAAAAATAATTCGAAATTAGGGTTTAATTCGAATTACATTGTGATTTTGTTCGTTTCTAATTTGATTTTGTTCGAAAATTCAAATTTCTGTGAAATTTGATCGAAATTGTGATGATTGCGTTGATTATAATATGATTAGGGTTTAAATTAGGGGTAGGTTATGTGATGATTTAATTCGAATTAAATCCTTAAAACAATAATTTAAAATTAAGGTTTAATTCGAATTAATTAGGGTTTAATTCGAAATTATGATGATTTGATCGAAATTATGATGATTTTGTTGATTATAATGTGATTGGGGTTTGAATGTTTTATGGTGCACTTTGCAGATACTACGGAGAATGAGTGCGGGCCTATTGTTAGATCACTCCTGACGATACAGAATGATCATATTAGTACTGCAATATGGGCGGGAGGTGTGCGGGATAGGCTGGATGTACGGCAGTACACAGCTAATCATCACCAGTGGATACTTTCTGATCCCCAGCGTGACTTGCTGAGGCTATGGGGTTTCTCGGCTTTCACGAACAATCGTTCAGAACCTCAGAACGATATTCGTTTGATAACGACCTTAGTGGAAAGCTACTAATTTGTAATCAGTTTTCTCATTTATTTGAATCGTCATTGGAAATGTTTGTGATGTTTGTATATGAATGCAATTGCAGGCGGAAGCCAGTGACTAACACCTTTCACTTTCCATTTGGTGAGTTGACCATCACCCTCGAGGATGTATACATGATTATGGGCCTCCCTGTTAAGGGTCGTTCAGTTACTCATAGGGAGCTTGACGCTCCGGTGTATTGGATGAGGGCATGGCAGAATGCAAGATTGGATGATGTGGGGTGTAGAGATATGTACAAGGACGGGGTCAAGCTTTACAAATTAAGGGAACGATATGCGGAGCTACTAGAGGGGGGCTAGAACAGGATCTTGTGGTATACGAGCTTATCTTTTCTACATCATTGGCGGTATAGTTTCCTTCATCGAGTCGATATACCGTGCATCCGAGGTATTTACTTATATTTGTTGCATTTCAGTTTTTAAATTGTAGTTTATAGCATCTTAGTCCTTCACTTGTCCTTTTTGCTTGATTTTGTATATCAAGCCTTGTATTCTCATTTATTTCCAATTTGACACTATAATTCTTGTAATTGTTTCATTTTAGTTCTTAAATTGTAGTTTATAGCATCTTAGTCCTAATTTGACATTATTGCCGCATTATTTTTGCATATCATGCCCATATGATGCCCTGTATTCTAACTTACTTTGTATTTCCTGTATCGCAGGTACTTACATCTCATCCGGGATTTACCTATTCCAGATGATCCTATTGACAAGTCTGCTCTACGGAGGGATAGGTTATCTCATTGGCAGAGGGACTAGCATATGACTACTTTGAGACAGTACCGGGATGAGTGGTATGATTTTCTTGATGGCTAGATAGAGCCTGTTGGAGATAGGCAGCACGTGAGCATTAACCGGTATATGTACTGGTATAGGACCCATAGTAAGCTGAGGATTGCTCGTTTTGTGGGTGGGGATCCCCGTAAGATAGTTCCGGGTGACTGGTATTCTCAGTAAGACATGGTTGATGCGGTATGTTTTAGAGTTTAGTTTAATTTTTGAATCATGTATTCATTTTTTCATTGTTGCATTTTATAGGGTGTTTAGCTAGATGATTAATAATTATTAATGATTTGTGCAGCTTGACTGTGGGATGAGGACATTGCATGCTATTCACAGCCATTATCCCCCAGACTAGTTCTATGAGTGCTTTCCTAAGTTTTTGATTCGTTATGATCGAGTCAACACTGAGTGGAGGGGTCCTGCATTCAGTAGACCCAATTTTAATAGACCCTCACGTGCACAGGATATGCATATTGATCCAAGTGCTCCTCCTTCACCTGAGAAACGTACACGTGAGGTGCATTTCATTTATGTCATTCCAAAATTCTGTCTACTATATTGAATGTGAATGTGTGTATGATCGGTACCTTATCTTGTTATTTCATGAGTTTGCTGCTGATTCTCATGATTCACCTACACAGGCAGCCAATAAACGTCCTCGCCAGGTACTTATTCGAGTAGTCTACTACACCAAATTATATGTAGTTTGATCGAGTTATTGATATCTAATGTAGGATGAGACTGTAGTCCCTGATGCTGTGGCTATCCCTGTACATGTCTCTCATCCTGTTCAGATTGAGGTACTTATTCATATTCAAGTATGTTATTCGAGTAGTCTAACTCTTTAGTTTTAGAGATGTATATAGTTTGATATTCAATGAATTTGTAGGTTGCTGCTACTCTCGCTCCCTGCTTCACAGTCGACCCCACTATCCGCTCCTGTGACAACCCTGGTCAAATCCCGAGACTTTTTCGAAAATCGGGTCAAGTCCCGATCACGAGTCCGAAAATAAGCCGAAGCATACTGTACCGAGTTTAACCAACTTGGGTAATGACAAGCCCACCACAAGCCCCCAAAAGATCATGATTTGTTGGTGTACATAATAGTAGTACTTTGCCTTATAAACTGAACATAAGTCCCCAATCTCCTCGATGTGGGACTGGGGTGTTATAAACCAACTATAACGGCCCGAACTCCCGGATTATCAATTCTAAATCAAAACTAAAACAAAATCCAATTAATACACCGAAATTCTATTATAAAGGTGACTATTACAAAAGCGCAGCTAACGGAAGTCCAAAAGTCAATCTACGCCAAACCTATAGTTCTCGAACACTAATGTTATCCAACTCGAATCTTAGACAAACTGAAATTGTAAGTAATGAGCTATACAGCCCAATAAGAAACCAATCGATCCAACTAGTAGGCCAAGTAACTTATACACATATAGCAAATAATGATAATTTATATGATACGATATACGAAACAAACACTTTCGATACATATTCTTGTTCGATACACACAATACACATACCACATAAACAACAATAATTAAAAACCCATAATTCATGCCACGGCCACTACAATCCGGTGATAACGGTCCTAAATTTTCGTAAAACTGTCACTACAATCCGGTGACTACGGTCTTAAGTTCTTATTCGATATTTTCACAAACCATGGCACAAATCAAAGATCTCAAATTATTGTCTAGACATCACATATGTACATCGATACATATTATGTATCACATAATATTATCAAATATCATCACTTAGCGCAAGTTTTGATAATCAAATATACACGCATAATACACAATTTTGAAAACACTAGCGAAATCGATCGAAAACTTACCTCAAATTATGACCAGATATAAATGTACTCTTTTGACCCTCTAAACGACATTTTCTTGGAAAACACGAAATACGAAAGTTGAAGAGAACGAAAAGACCTTTCCGAAAAGTCTAGGATCACTGAATTATGAATGACGAATAATTTTCTGCGAATTTTACAAGATTATTGATTTATGCTGAGAAGAGCCCTACAAATTTTGATAATTAAAACGAGGAAGATGAATATGGTGTATTTATAGCAAACAAAATCCTATATCTTAACCTACAAGTTAGCTGCATTAGAATCTGATCCAAATTTAGGCCCATTAGTCTAATTCAAATTTTAAATCCTAGTCCTTATCCAATTTTAATACTTTTTTTCTATTATTCTATTATTAATCTAATTTTAAAAATTATGGGATATTACATACTACCATCCTTAAAAAAAATTTGGTCCCTAAATTCACAACAATTTTATACATCTAGGCTCTCTAATCTCTTATAGGTGAAACTTAAACTATGGTCCACATGATCGATACCTCGGGAATGTACTAGTCCCAACACATAATACACTCTGAAACCAATGTTTGTTTCATATATCGTATTATATAGATTATCGTTATTTGTTATATGTGTATAAGTTACTTGGCCTACTAGTTGGATCGATTGGTTTCTTGCTGGGCTGTATAGCTCATTACTTACAATTTCAGGTTCTTTAATATTCAAGTTGGATAGCATTGGAGTTCGAGAACCATATGTTTTGGCGTAGATTGACTTTTGGACTTCCGTTAGCTGCGCTTTGTAATAGACACCTTTATAATAGAATTTCGGTGTATTAATTGGATTTTGTTTTAGTTTTGATTTAGAATTAATAGTCCGGGAGTTCGGGCCGTTACAGTTAAAAACACTAGAAAGATCGATCGAAAACTTACCTCAAATTCTGACTAGATTCTGAATGTACTCTTTTAACCCTCTAAATGACATTTTCTTGGAAAACACAAAACACGAAAGTTGAAGAGAATGAAATGATCTTTCCGAAAAGTCCAGGATCACTGAATTCTGAATCACGAATAATTTTCTACGAATTTTAACAATACTACATTCATACATTTAAGTTACCATATTCGGTTTTTTTATTTTTTCATTAAAACTAATATTTTAATTATTTTTCCGATTATATGTATAATTTATTTTTAAATTTTTTAACTCATTATACAATTGATAATAAATGGAAAAATTATTTATAAAAAATATTTAATTCAACATAACTTCATTAAACAGTACAGATGTGTTATTATACATAATTTTGACATATTTCAAATTCAAATTAAAATAATTTGATTAGAATTCACTCAAAAAGTTTTAGAAACAACAAGTATGATGGAAGATGACACCTTCAATCAATAAACAATTTTAACAATACTACATTCATAGGATAATTGGTTTCTAACTTCGTTATTATCGAAGCAAAAATTACTTCATAAAATTCCTACGCCTTTAAGCATTGCGGCAGTTGTCACCTGTAATGTCCCAACACGGGCATGCAATGTCCCAATGCAGGTCAGCAATGTCCCAATGCGGGTGGTATTCCGCAATGAACCAATGCTGGTTTCCGCAATGAACCACTGCGGGGCACCCAGTGGTACTAAACCACCCGAGGATTGCGGACCAAAACCCCTTTTTAATATTATATTTTAATTTTATTTTATGTCAAGTGTAATTTTTTTAATTATTTTATTATAAAAAATTTCATTGTTAACAAAATTACTTATAAACGAATATAATAAAAAATTAATAAATATTTTCTAATATATAGGTAACGTTTGTTACTAATTTTTCAGCTCTTTAGATCTTTACAATTATATCAAAAAAAGTTACATGAATAAATAAGATACATGATGAATAGATGAACAGACTTGATTCATGTATTTAGATTTTCAAGGGGTAAGTCAAATAAATTTGAGATTATAGTCAACAATCTAAACATCAGCAATCTGAACAAGACGCTTTATGAAATTGTGTTCCACTGTTAATATGCAAGATTGGTTAAGGTGTTCAGTTGAGAGTATTTGTAATATAAAGATTCAGTTCAAATGTGGAAGTAACTATCAGGCTCAGATTGTTGTACGTGGTGGTTAGGGAAGACTTGGCTTCACTGCAGAAGGACTTTGGGGAAGTTGGGCTAGAATCTGGTGATGGGAGGATTAATATGATACTAAATAAAGATTCTCTTACATTTTTATCACATATTTCTAGTAGAGTTTCTATCACTTTTATATTTTTACATCATTTTTTGATCTAATTTTTTTTGCGATTATTTTTAAGTTGCATAACATGAGGTCTTGAAAACAAATACCTCATCTACAATTATGCATTATTTCCAGTTTCAATTTTTAATGATAAATAGTAAAAATTAGTTAAGATTCTCTTAATTCTTTTTAAGAAAAATTAGAATAAATGTATATTACCAATAATGGGTGAGTTAGTCTCATAATATTTGAAGTCACAATTGCAGTCACTTTATTTCATTTCATAATCATTTATACATATATATAAAAAGAGACATGTCCAACAGATACACCTATGAGCAAAATTTATAGATAACAAGAAATCAGCGAGCTTAAATGAGAACCCATCATCTATATTAAGTCCATGCTATTTTCCTATAAAATTAATATTTTTCCCGCTATAATCCTAGTTATGTGTGTAATTATATATGTATATATATTTATAATTTAATAGTTATTATACATATATGTTTGTATTACTTTTTAGTATTTCATTTTAATTTTATTTATTTAATGTTAAGTTTATTTTATTAATTATTTTTTTTAAAAAAAATTCATTGTTAAATAAATTTATTAATTACATTTATAACTATTTTTAGTGTACGTTATGTATTTATAAAAATCACTTACAAATGACTATAGTAAAAAGTTAGTAAATGTTTTGTAATATATATAGGTAATGTTTGTAAACTAGTTTCAGATGTTTAGATTATTAGAAGGTGAAAAACCAAAATACCCACCATTTGGGGTCTTAATACCCAAAATACCATTTGGCGGGACGGAGTGTCCAAATTACCTGTTGAATACGCATGTCCAACATGCGAATTTCGTTTTTTTAAAATTTATAAAGGATACGCATGTGTGAAATGCGTATTCATTTTTTTGTTTTTAGGTGCGTATTCCTTGTTTTTTGAAAAAGTGAATACGCATAGCACACATGCGTATCCTGTACAAAAAAACTGGAGCTTCTATACACAGTAATGTAATGCATAATCTGTCAGTATTTTGGGCAGTCCGTGCGCATCTGGGTATTTTGGGCAGTTGGGGCTGAAAAATGGGGTATTCTTGGCATTCTTCTTATTATAATTATATGAAAAAAAGGTTTTTATTAATTGTATATTTTATTTTTACTTTATTAAATAAAAAATTAAAAAAAAAGTATTTATAATGATTTTTTACAACCTTTTTTTTAAAGATAGATATAAAATATGAATGAATTGTAAAATTTGAAAATAACAATCAATATTATTTTTCAAACATGGCTAACCATTATTAAAAATTTATAAATATACCTAATATGTAAAAGAGAGATCACTCACAACTTATTAACAAAAATTTTAGATAATTAGAATACAGCAAGCTACATATATTGAATGATAAACCATCATCTATATCTAATCCACCTCATTTCCCTAAAATTAATGTTTTCTCGTGCTATAATCCTAGTTATTTGTGTATACATGTATATATATTATAATTTAATAGTTATAATATATATATATATGTGTGTGTGAGAGAGAGTGTATTATTTTTAATATTATATTTTAATTTCATTTAATGGTAGGTGTAATTTTTTAAACTATTTTATTATAAAAAAAATCATTTTAACAAAATTACTTATGAACGAATATAATAAAAAATTAATAAATATTTATAACATATAGGTAATGTTTGTTAACTAGTTTTTCAAATGTTCAAATTACTACAATTATATCAATTTCTTTATTAATTGTATATTTATTTTCACTTGTATTAAATAAAAAATTTATAATAATTCATTTACAACCTCTTTTTTTTCAATAGATAGATAAAAATATCAATAAAATTGTAAAAATTTAAAAATAATAATTAATAATATTTTTCAAATATGCCTTATCACTATAACTAATATCATTAAAGTAAAATTTCTTATTGATTTAATAAATTTTAGATAATTTTATACTGTTTTAGTTAATTAAAATAGTTATTTCCGTTTGAAATACTCTGAGACTTGTATAGTATGCAATTTGTAACTATAAACCATCAAGTGAAATTTTCCAATATTTTAAAAAAAATAAGAAATTTCACTAATTAAATTACCCCTAAACTAAGGCACGTAGGATTTTAAGAATGTAGTACAAAGTACTTCTGGAGTATGTATGTATTGACGACGCATTACTAAACAAAAAGCAAGTAGGATTTACTAAACAAAAGTTAGTAAATGTTTTGTAATATATATAAGTAATATTTTTTAACTAGTTTTTCATATGTTTAATGTTTAAAAAATAAAAAAATATATTTATAATAATTCATTTACAACCTCTTTTTCTTCAAAAGATAGATAAAAATATGAATAAAATTATTAAAATTTAAAAATATAACTAATATTATTTTTCAAATATGCTTTATCATTATACTATTTTAACTAATTGAAATAGCTATTTAGTTGGAGTTGCCTATAATATGTAAATAGAGACTTGTGTTGTAGGCAGTTTGTGACTATAAAGTATGCATAAAAAGCCTGGGCCCGAAATCTCGCCCCGTCCGATCCGGTCAAAACCAATCCCTTTTGAGTTTTAGAAATATTAAAAAATAAATTAATGAAACGTACAACGATTTAGAGTTTAGGGTTTAGGGAGCCTAAACCCTAATTTAATCTAGGGTAGGCCTAAACCTTAGGAACCGAACCGACCGTGATCATTAAGTATTTTTTAATATTTTAAGGTTCACCAATTCTTAATTTGAATTTTAAAAATATTTATAATTATCAATAAAATACTAACAAACATCCCTCAGAATAACGTGTTAAGCTAAAAAGCATTACATTATCTAATATTTTTCGGTAAAAAAAATGCAAAACAGAACTTGAACATGAGTTTTCCTAAAAAAACAAAACTCCATTCCCCGTTTTACCATAAAAAAACATAAAAAATTGATAAACGAAACACGAATACACGTTTTTTCATGTTCAAAATTATGAATAATAATAAAAACAAAATGAGAGACTGCGTTTTGGGTTTATAAAAAACGGAACAAAAGATCCCATTTTGAAGTGATATTTAGGGCCATATTTTTTTAAAATGACATTGAGGACTATTTTACCCAAAAAATGATATTTGGACCCACACCTTTTAATATGTAAATAGAGACTTGTGCGGTAGGCAGTTTGCGATGATAAACTGTCATAAGAAATTTCAATATTTTAATTAATTAAAAGGCCACGCGTTTAGTTACCCCTCAACAAGTCACGTGGGATTTTAAGAATGTACTACAAAAGTACTTCTGGAGTATGTATGTGTTCAGAGTTGAGAATTTAATTCGGATTACTAAACAACCTATATATATTCATTCATTCATACATTCGTGTTTCGTCGTTATTAAACACAAGTACGATTGTATTGTTTCAACATGGTTGTCAAAAGATGTTGCAATCTTTCTTTCCTTTCATCAGAAATCATCGAGTCGAAGATACTGCCCCGACTTCCTATGAAATCTGTTTCGAGATTTAAATCAGTTTCGAGATTTAAATCAGTTCGTTAATCCTGGAATTTGCTCATCTCAAATAACCCTGATTTCATCAAGTCTCATCTTGATCTTAATCCCAACAAAGATTCTCTCCTTGTTATGACTAGTGAAAGGAAAAAGTATGGAGAGACTAGAGATGAGTCTCTATTTCAAGGGTCCACAGCCATGATTGGCTCCGTAAATGGATTAGTGTGTTTTTATAATTGGCATTACGAGTTTGAAGGAATAGAATTTATAATATAGAATCCTGCTACGAAGCAGTGTTTGGCCAATATCCCACTTCTCCCTAGTAGATTTGAGGAAAGAGAGCATGATGGCTTGATTGATGGCTGTTTTGGATTTGGTTTCGACTCAGTTGCTAATGATTTTAAAGTTATGCACATTATTACCATTGAAGACCAACCATTAGTAGGGGATATCTATTCATGCAAACAACATTGTTGGTGTTGGGTATAATACTAAATACACAGCAACAATGGGCAGATATATATATAATAACAAGAACAAAGCAAATAACTAAATAACCAACTAACAAAACAAAACACGAAGGTAATAACAAACTATAAAGACTGTAATTGACAAAGAAAGTAAAGAAAACTTATCTCTTATCGCTTTCCAAATTCTGATAAGAAGAAGAACACAGTAGCTGAGTCGCCCAACCCTTCAAGAGGACTTGACTGTTCTTGAAGAGATTATTGCCCCCCACTTAAGTTGTGATGGAATGCAACAATATCGCTTCCAGGATAACACAACAATAGATCAATCTAGCTACAGAACCAACAATGATCAACGGCGACTCGCACCTCAGTTTGTCCAAAAAACCTATGCAACTCATATATGTTGGCGAGGTAGGCACCGAGACTTGTGTTATATTATCTCAAGTGTACCTCTCAATATATAGGCATCTTAAGTTACTTTTCTTCTATTTTACTCGATGTGGTACACCAAGTAACAAAACAGAAAAAGTAAACAAAATGGGTTTTTCTTATTATTTATATTATATCCTGATTAATTAATATTAATATTACAAAATATATTCATAGTATGATTAAAATAATCCTTACTCAATATATTTTATATTAATAATTAAATAATAAATATAAATAATTAAACTTGTAATAGAAAAGAAAAATATAAGAGTTCCCAATAGCACTAGGCCACACAAGCATTCCACTTATGATAGTAGTTGTAAACAACACTAACACAAGATGCTATATAAACTCAATATCTTTCTTTTACAATATCAATATGGGACAAAATCCCCATAACCCATTTCAAACAAGCAACTTTGTCGCAATATATTCATGGATTCCACTAAGAAAATGTCTTAGATCCAAATATGAAAGTTGAAGTCCTCATGTCAAGGAACAACCTCTAAGTGTTAGCTTCCGGAAATCATATCAAGAACATATATAAAATATGCCTCAAACTTTCCATTTTCTAACAATCCCCCGCAAATCCTTAATTAAGTTGCACACCAGATTTTATACATGACATGTTTTTCAGAGTCGGTACCCTTCCGGGTTTGAACCCTCCTAAGTCCTCTACTTCGATGCCTACCGGATACAGATGGAATGTTTCACCTTGAATCTTTATCCGTTGGGTGTAACCACACTCCATAAATGATGACAAGTCAAAGGCTATGGTGCCAATCTATGGCTTTGAGACGTTAATGGTCATGTCTCGATCCTGTTCGTCAAATGTTTCGAGGAATAACCTTTTCCTCTAATTGCGACCACACAATTACATTCGCTTAGTTGGGCATCTCCAAAGATGTACAACTATCATCTTGTCAAACAACTTGACCCCATTCAGAGTTCAAATAACTCTTGCTAACTAGAAGTTCAAGTACCTCTTAAGGTTTACAAGGGATAGACTCATATACATAACTATCTAAATATATATGGTAGAGGTACTACCAATTCATTCTTACAACTTGTTATTACCACATTGAATACACTTCGGGGGATCTCCTCTCAGGTGTATTGGGTTCCTGCTGTTTATGAATTATGATGGGTTATCAGCCCCATCCCCAACCTCGACTTAAGGACTATAACATGCTCAAGCCCTTTAGTCAGCCGATCAACTATATTATCCTGAGTTCCAATGAACTCTATAGCAATAATCTTATCAGACACAATGCCCCTTATAGACTTCAGTCTAACTTGGATGTGTCTCTTTGTTTTAGCATTATACTTTACACTTCTGACTTTGTCGATAGTTGTACGGCTATCACAATGAACAGAAATGGCAGGAAGCGACTTGCTTACTATAATTAACATACTCATGAGTCCATGTAACCATTCAGCCTCCATCCCCGTGGCATCAAGTGCACACAACTCAGCCTCAAAAGTAGACCGAGTAATCAAAGTCTATCTAGAAGACTTCCAGGACACTGATCCACCCGCAAGGGTATTCACTCCATTGGAACCAGATTTCTTAGCTATCAAACTTGCATCATTGTACCCATCGAGTACCCCCGAAAATCTCCGGTAATGCAAACTAAGGGAAATAGTTCCCTTCAGATATCTAAGAACTCTATCCAGTGCCTCCTAATGAGTCTTGTTTGGACAGCTTGTATATCTAGCCAACTTGGACACGGAATAAGAAATATCTGGCCTAGTCACTTTAGCAAGATATTGCAAACTCCCAATAATCTGAGAATACCTTAACTGAGACACAGGAACTCTTGAACTATTCTTGACTAAGGAAACTTTTGAATCATATGGTGTACTAGCGATTTTACAATTTGAATAACCATACTTCTCAAGTATAGATTTCTCTATATAATGAGACTGTGACAAAGTTATTCCATCAGTTGACTGAGTCAACTTGATCCCAAAAATCACACTAGCCTCACCCATATCCTTCATCTAAAAGTGCATCTTCAAGAAACTCTTTGTCTCCTTAATAATCTTAATATTGGTTCCAAACAACAAGATATCATCTACATACAAGCACACAATCACACAATCATTACCTCTAACCTTATAGTAGACACATTTGTCACTTTCATTAACTAAAACCTCGAAGTCTAAAACAGTTTCATCAAACTTTTTTATGCCAGTCTATAGGTGCTTGTTTAAGGACATGGATGGACTTGACTAGTCTACATACTTTCCTCTCATTACCAGAAGCAACAAATCCCTCAGGCTGATCCATATAAATCTCTTCTTTAAGGTCACCATGAAGAAAAGTTTTCTTTACATCCATTTGATGGATGATAAGACCATGTACAGAAGCCAATGCAATAAGCATTCTGATTGTTGTCATTCGGGCAACTAGAGAATATGTATCAAAATAATAAATGCCTTCCCTTTTCCTAAAGCCCTTAGCAACTAGCCTAGCCTTGTACTTATTTATTGAGCCATCAGGGTTTAGCTTCCTCTTGAAAATCCATTTACATCCAATAGTAGAACACCCAGGAGGGAGATCAACTAACTTCCATATTTCGTTTGAAACAATCGAGTCAATTTCACTCTTTACAGCACCTTTCCAATGCCTAGACTCCGAAGAATCCATGGCTTGACCGAAAGTTAAAGGCTCATCCTCGACATTGTAAGTGAAAAAATTACTTCCAAAGTCCTTGACTACCTTTGCACGCTTACTCCTAGGTTCCTCTACTTTGTTAGGAGTAGAGCTACTACTAGGATCCACCCCCACATTTATCATCTTTTCCACATGATCGGGAATAGAACTCGATGTGTGAGTGGGATCATCCTCAGAACTACCCAAAGGTATACCAGTCTTCATAGGGAATACTTTCTCAAAGAAAGCTGCATCACAAAACTCAACTATCATATTCACCACAATACCATCTATGTCAGATTTTAATACTAAAAATCTCATAGCAGTTGTGGTTTCAAGATAGCCCAAAAAGATACAATCAACAGTTTTCGGACCCAATTTCTTTCTCTTGTGTTCAGGGACAAGCACCTTAGCAAGGCACCCCCACATATGAAGATAACTCAAACTTGTTCTACGCTTTCTCTATAATTCATATGGTATCTTGTCCATATGTTTCAGAGGGACTCTATTCAGAATATGGCAAGCCGTATTCAGGGCCTCTCCCCACATGTACTTAGGCAACCCAGAATTAATTAGCATACTGTTAATCATGTCTTTAAAAGTTTTTTTCTTTCATTCTGCCTCCCCATTAGACTCATGTGTGTATGATGGAGTAACCTCATGAATTATACCATTGCTTACGCAAAAATCATTAAACAAGGTACTCGTATACTCACCACCTCTATCAGACCTCAAACGTTTAAGTACTTTGCCAGTTTATGTTTCTGCTTTATTTTTATACATAATGAATTTATCTGGTGCTTCATCCTTATGTTTAAGCATATAAAAATAATAATATCTACTACATTATCTATAAAGGTAATGAAATATCTGTAGTGATCCTTAGTCAACACACCACCAAATTCACATATGTCTGAGTGCACTAAATCTAACAAGTCTGAATTCCTAACAACATTATAAATAGGTTTCCTTGTTTGTTTAGCAGTTACACACACTTGACACTTAGATTTCTTATCAGTGGCATACTTTGGAATCAACTCTAAATTCATCATATTCTTTAGAGCACCAAAATTTAAATGACCAAGTCGTAAGTGCCACAAATCAGATGATTCTACACAATTAACAGAAGGTGCAATAATATTATTAATAAAACCAACCAAAACGGGTTCAACATTTATTATAAACAAAACATCAGACAAGTAACCCTTGCCAAAGAATGTACCGGTATGAGTAATAACTACTTTATTACATCTCAAAAAAAGTTCAAAGCCGTTCTTAACTTAACAACTTCCACTTATAATATTTCTACGAATAGAGAGAACATGATGCACTCTAGTGAGAGATAGAATCCGCCCAGAAGCAAACTTCAGGTCAACGTTTCCTATTTCAAGCACTTGTGCAGCACTAGCATTCCCCATCGTCACTTTCACTCATTGACTCTGTTGATAAGATACAAACAAGCTAATATCAGCACAAATATGTACATTAGCTCCAGTATCAATCAACCACTCATGTGACAGATAAGTGGAAAGTAGTACAGGATTGTAAGTAACATACCCGTCATCGGTCCCAGAGGCAACAACCTCACCAATGACCATGTTAGCTACTGGCCCACTCGTGGTTCCAAGTCTAAGCACAGTATTTGCTTGAGCTACCACTCCAGCTTTCTTAGCTTTCTTATTAGGACAGTCCTTGCTCCAATGACCAACCTGTCCACAAGACCAACATGGTTTGTTCGCCTTTGGTTTCTTATCCTTTTTCTTCTCAGGTTTAGTGTTAGTCATCTTACTAACTACCTTTCTTTTCTGTCCTACAGTCACTACATTCACCTTCGAGCTCCCATGTTCCACATGCAACACATATCCCTGTTTGGACTTGTGTTGCTCCTGCACAGAGATGTCTAACATCAAGTTAGTCCAAGTGATCTCTCATTTTTGTCTTTTCAGGGAAAGAGGAAACTCTTCCCAAGACTTAGGGAGCTTTTCAATCACAGACATCACTCGAAACTTCTCAGACAAGACCATACCGGACTCACCCAAATCATGAACTCTCAGATGTGCAATTGGCTTTTCAATGGGATCTTTTATAATTGTTTCAATATTGCAGGCCCATCCTGAAGCTGAACTCTCAGATGTGCAGTAGGCCGGTCTGCATAGGTTATATGATTCATATGCAGTCCAGCGCATTGGGCCACGATTATTGGATTGTGACTTTGCTTTCTGAAAGGATATCTTCGATATATTATTTATTTTGGTATTTGTACGATTAAACATAAAATTAAGAACACATAGATCCTCTCCATTAGGACATGAATTTAATTGATCCAAATTAAAGTAAAAAAGTCAAACTAGCAAAATCATGTCTTTTAAAACAGATAAAAGAGATATTCCAGTTTTGCAAATACTTCAAAATTATATCTTTATGGAATATATCTCAAAGACAATATGATCAAAGAAGAAACATCAAGATATGATATTTTTTAGATATGTGTTGTAATAGGAATATGACAACAAGCTCGAATAAGGAATATATCAGAAATATTCTTTAGAGGTCTCGTGCTATATCAAAAATATTTAACTCTTCACTCCAAAATATATCTCTACATATATAAAAAGAGTTTTTATTCAAAGTCTATTAATATTCAAGGTTGGAATATTAATATCCAGTTGTGCAACTCATTTATGAATACTTACAGTAAGTTTCTCCCGTTTCGTAAAATCAACATTTCTTGGAGAAAATTATTCAAAAATACTCAAACACATTTCCTATAATCCAAATATATTTTTATATATTATGAAATATATTTTAAGTATTTATACAATTCAAAACTTTTGTCAAAAGATCCATCTCCTTTATTTCAAGACCAACGATATGTTTATTCTGAAGAAAGGCTAACAGAACAGTTTCATTTTTAGATAAAATATTTCTACATGCTAGAATGACTTAAAATTTAGTATGGATCATTTAAATGATATTTTCTAAGTATGGTAAAAATTTCGTAGCATTTAGAGAATTTTTGTCCGGGCACAAAAATCGAGGTAGTTGGTCCCACAGTTGACCACGTTTGACCTAGCTACATTTGACTAAAGTTGGCCAAAACTTGCAGGACATTATTTTATATTATTTAAGTATTTATCATATTTTTTATGGTATATATTTAGGAGTTTTGAAGGTGGTCATAATTAATGGTATTTAATCCTTAATTAAAGTGATTAAATAATGATTAAAAGAAAAGAAATATATATATATATATATATATTCAAATATCTCAGCTGAGATTTTGAATCTATAAAGTTGTTTGTCTTATATGGCTATGTCAAAGAAACACAACCTACTTTCCAAGTTATCAATCCAAGTGACATACATCATCCACCATCCATTTTCCTCAAATCGCCACCATTCAATCCACCCAACCCCTCCTATAAATAAACCCCCACCCCCAACCATTTTATTCAAGCTAAAGAGCCGCAAAGTTGCTGGTATTTTTTCAAGAAGTGTCTCTCTTCATCTCTTTCAAATTCTATACACACACATCTTCTCAAAAATCTTCTCTCTCTTCTATATACCTTTATATATACAAGGTTTTTGAAACCCAAGCTTAGCTTCATCCAACCAAGCTTTATCTCACCAAGTGAGCTCATCCATTACCACTTTCTGGCCTCCCGAAGGGCTTCCCAAGTTCGACCAAAGTACCAAAATCCGGCCGAACCTATGGCGAAATTTTCCGACGAACTTTTCCGACCGTTCTTCAAAAGTGATTACTTTTAGCTTCTTATTTGAGTTCTTTTTATTTGAGCTATGTACTTAATATCTCTACTTCATCTTAATCTCTAATACAAGATCTCTTATAAACAAAGTTCTCAAGAGAACTAAGATTCGAACTCGGAATTTGAATAAGTACTTGATCTTCACATAAATCATCTCAAAAAGAAGATCTATAAACAAAATTACTTTATCTCCAAAGGGGGGATTATATTTGACCCAAGTTCACTAGTTAGCCAATTATTTTTATTATTGGATCTTGGCTAACATTATTCGTGCACATAAAATATTACGAAGTAAAGTTTCAATCCCTTCTAACATCTCTAGTGTTCCGGGGGATTATAACTCGATCTATAAACACTTCGTAATTTGTCAAATATCAAAACAGATTAAGTTCATGAGTTATCCAATTACTTTCACTTTATTTAATTGGATCTTGGCTAACCATTTCGTGCACATAAATTATTATGAAGAAAAGTTTTAATCCCTTCTAACATCTTTAGTATTCCGGGGGATTATAACTCGATCTATAAACACTTCGCAATTATCCGTTAAAATTAAGGACATATCAAATCTAAAAGTTAGCCAATTAATTTCACGCTATTTAATTGGATCTTGGCTAACACATATTGTGTATATAAACAATTACGAGTCATATCGTATAAGCCCATTCTAACATCTTTCAGTGTTCCGTGGGGTTATACTATGATATCTATAAAATACTCATAATTATTCGTCCAAACTTCGAAAGCACAGTCTTAAGACAATTACTTGCACTTATTTAATTGGATCTTGGTTAAGACTCATAAATCTTATAAACGTGCTTGAAGTTAAAAGAGTATACTTTGACCTTGTAATCTTCAATATACAAGTATACCCTAAAACCTTAAGTTGATATACTTAAAGGTAAATTACAACTCCGAGGTTGTAATTAAAGTATTCTTCCGTCTATAAATACTAATCGAAAGAAGAAGAATACTAAAGAAGTCATAAGCCATAAGTGCTTAATATAAAAAGACTTCTCATATTACTCCACAACTTTATTAAATCTATAAAGGAGTAATTATAAATATACTTGACCATCTTGTATTATTCTAAGTCAAGTATAACTAATTAGTTTTAATATTCTTATTTGGATATTATACTACTTGTGGGCTAGTACAGTAACATACTAGTTCAAAACAAACCTTTCTCTATTTGTTTTGTTTCGTGGATTGTCTTATTAGTTTTGTAGTGAGGTGAAGTGACATGAGGTGATTCTCGTTCTAAGGCCCAAGTCCTAGACGTACTAACGGGGAGTTAGTAGTCTTCGCACCGTAAAGAAGAGGAAAGACCCAAGACCGGATCACTAAGATCCAAGACCGAAAAAAGCTAAGGAATCCAAGTCCACACAAAGGCTCTACAACAACTTTGAAGAAATAGCAGGGAGTTATTGTCTAAGATAAGTTGTGTAGGTAATACATTTATTTTGAGGTGGTGACCCTTGTGTTACGCACCAAGATAAATACTTGTAAAGGGTGTAAAGGCTTCTCCGCCTACTAAAAGAGCGAGTTTATTATAAGAGAAAATCCCGAGTCCGGGAGAGGAGCTCGGGGAATGGAGTAGGGGTGAGCGAATCTATTAGAGGTTGCGCCATCGCGAACCAGGATAAAATTACCGTGTGGTATTTTCCTTCCATGCACTTTATTTTTCCGCACATATAAACTGCATAACCACTCGGTAAAGTTTTAAAAAAGGATAAAATATTTTTGAAACGCCATAACAATTTTTAAATTAGTAATTAAGCTATTCAAACCCCCTTCTAGCTTAAAATAGCCCGCATACAGGACCTTACAATTGGTATCAGAGCAGTGCTTTTTAACGTGTTTGTTAAGTGATTTGCAGATTTACAGGCACAACAAAAAGTGATCCGGAATGGCGTATATTAATCCCGTTGGATGTGGTAAAGGTCTATCTAGCTCACGACCTCCACTATTTGATGGCACCAACTTTACAACATGGAACACGAGGTTTTGCATTTATGCTAGATCTCAAGGAGTCAAAGTTTGGATGACTATCGAAGACGGTGTTCGCATTCCTACTAAAACTATCGATGACATCATCATCGAAAATAAGGTTAGTGAATACAACTTAGAGGAAGAAGCCACAATGAATATAGCCGCAAAGGAGGAAATGGTTCTCACAAGTGCACTTGCAGAAAAAGAATATAAAAGAGTAAATAATTGCAAGTCGGCACAAGAGATGTGGAACAAATTAGTGGTAACCTATGAAGGAACCACTGATATAAAATATTCTCGAATGGATACATTGATCCAAGAATACGAGAACTTTAAACTCCAAGAAGGAGAAAATATCATCGATATGGAAACAAGATTTACTCGTATTATCGATGAGTTATCTCAACTTGGAAAGAATTATACTCAAAACTGAAAAGAATAGAAGAATGCTCAAATCTCTACCTCCTAGTTGGAAGGTTAAAGTCACTATGCACAACTTAAATGAGTGTAAGATTGATAACCTATTCGGAAATCTTCGTGCTTATGAAGAAGATAATATTCCGGAAAAGGTTGCTCCAAAAGTGGAGGATAAAAAGAAAAATATGGCTCTAAAGGCCATATTAATTGATGAAGATGAAAACGGCGAGGAGTTAAATGTGGAACTCCAAAATCTCGATGAGAGTGAAATTGCTCTACTCACGAGACAACTTCTTCGGCAAAGCTCGAAGATACGGAAAAGGCTTCCTTAAATCTAATAATCAGCAAAGAGTTTTTAACTCTAACGAAAGGCCAAATTACTCTCAAAATTATTCTTCCAATTATAAGAGTAATTATCCGTCAACGAGCTACAACAAAGGCAAAGGTAATCAAAATATAAATACCTATAGTAATGTCAATGCTACTACAAACCATCCTATTTACACTCCTCCAAAAACTAAAGATCCATCTCCGAAGAAAACACAAGATGTGTGTTTCGAGTGTAAACAACCCGGTCATTTTAAAAGAGAATGTCCTAAACTTTCAAAGGAACGAAGTCTCGTGGCCGAAAATGGTTGGGATCTAAGTGAAGATGAAGAAGCTCCGGAAGTTAGTGAAAAAGTGGTCAATCTATGCTTAATAGCTCTCGGAGATGAAACTACCTCAACAGAAATCTCCTCTTCAAATCAAGAGGTAACATCTAACTATATCTCAATTAAATCTTTATTAGATGAATCTAATTTATCTCTCGTAGATATGAATAACCATGATTTAATTGAACTTGTAGTAAGTTATAAGAATAAATATAAAGATGTTGAACAAAGGTTTCATTTGTTATGGTCCGAGAAGATGAAAATTGAGGAAATTCATCATACTCAAAATAAAGAATATACTCGGATGATGGACTCAAAAGTCCAAGATGAACATGAGATTACATCTCTAAAAGATCAAAACCATCTCATCAAGATTGAGGTAAATAAACTTTAAGAAAACATACTCAATCTTGAAACAGAGAATATATCATTAATTCTCAAAGATGAAGAGATGGAACGTGAAAAGATACAATTGAATGATAATATTTGTAAACTTCACATTGATCTATTGAACCTAAAGATTCTAAATGAATCAAATGTTCAAGATATAGAAACATCTTATAAAAACAATCTTGATAAAGAAAATGAGCTATTAGAAACCAATGAGCTTAAAGGTGAAGCTCTAAGGTTAAAAGAAGAAAATTATAAACTCATAGCTCAAGTTAAGGATCAAGAAAGAATCCTTAACAACAAGATTGATGCCTTAAAGAAAGAAAATGAAAATCTTGAAGAAGTCATTCAAAGATTCACAAAAGTCAATAAGATGTTGGATCAAATGGTGCATATAAAAACCTCATATAATCATGAAGGTTTGAGATATAATAAGAATTCTCCTCCTAAAGGAAATACTCAGAGATTTGTATCACCAATAAAGACTTCACCCGAATCACCATCTTATAAATATTCTTATTGTAATAAAATGGGACATACCATTCAATATTGTAAATTCAAGAATGGTAAAATTAAGGGGAAGCATGTATGGATTCGCAAGGAATCATACAAGAAAAATGATAAACATGTGCCTCACAAAAATATGGAATATAAGAATCCAAGGCAACAATGGTCTCATCAACCAACTATATTTCAAAATTGAAACACACAATATCATGTAAATGGTAATGCATTTAGAAGGAAACAACCTCTTAGTAGAAATGCTTGTGCTACTTACCATGCTAGTGATATATATAATGTTTATCATGCTCCATCAAGATTTCATGATAGCTCTAGGTATTACCAACCTCAAACTAGGCCTTATGCATCTAGAAATATTTATATGCCTAATGAGAATTATACCATGCCTAGATTCTCTCATAAATCAAATATTATATATGATGTACTAACCCCAGGACCCTCAAGATAAAGGGGTACCTATAAATTTAACTAATAATGTATGCAGGTTTGTCTTCCGCGAAACAAGATATATGGCACCTTGATAGTGGATGTTCAAGACATATGACCAGTAATAAGTCACTCTTGAATAACATTAAAAAGGTTACCACACGTGGGGAGCGTAATATTTGGTGATAGTAGTAAAGGAAACATTGTCGGCATCGGAGATATCGTAAATGGGAAAGTTAAAATTTCCAACGTTCAATTGGTCAACGGATTAAGGTACAATCTTCTCTCCATTAGTCAATTATACGACAATGATTACAAGGTAATTTTCTACACTACTTATTTTTTTATATTAGATAAATTTGGAAAGTTGGTTCTGACTTGCCCTAGAAATAAAAATGTTTATACATGTGACATGAGCAAGCAAGTGAACGTGTGTCTAATCACTTTAAATGATGATCCATGGTTATGGCATCGAAGATTAGGACATGCCAACATGAAGTTGATAAAGAATATATCAACTAAAGACCATGTCCAAGGTATACCAAAACTAAACTATCATAAAGATCATATTTGTGAAGCTTGCGAAGTTGTTAAACAAATTTGAGCTTCTCACAAAGCAAAGTTTATGGTATCTACCTCGAGACCTCTCGAGCTACTACATATGGATCTTATTGGTCCGATTCCTATACAAAGTCTCGGAGGTTGCTCATATACATTGGTAGTTATGGATGATTATTCACGATTCACATGGACTGAATTTCTCAAAGCCAAAAGTGATGCTTTTGAATCCTTCTCATCTTTATGTAAAAAGATTCAAAATCAATAAAATAAAACCATAGTCTATATGAGGACTGATCATGGTACAGAATTTGAGAATTCAAGTTTCACCAACTTTTGTTATGAACATGGAATCACAAATAATTTTTCCGCTCCATACACTCCTCAATCCAACGGAGTAGTTGAACGGAAAAATAGAACACTCCAAGAAATGGCTAGCACAATGCTAAATGAATACGTCGACTTAAATATTTTTGGGACGAGGCTATGTCAACCGCTTGCCATATTCTTAATTGGGTTTTGCTATGACCTATAAAATAAAAGACTCCTTACGAGTTATATTTTGGCAAAACTCTGAAACTAAGCTACTTTCGAGTATTCGGAAGCAAGTGCTTCATATTAAATTCAAAAGAGTACCTTGCGAAGTTTGATCCTAAATCAAACAAAGATATATTTCTTGGATACTCGAACAATAGTAAAGCTTACTGAGTGTTTAACCTCAAATCGCTTGTGGTGGAAGAATCTATGAATTTCGCTTTGATGAAAGTAAACCACCGGCGAAATATAAAGATCTTGTTGACCAAGAAAATGTTGAACAAGATGATATTGAAAAGGTTATTCGACAATTCGAAAATATGGATCTCGGGACTCCCGTACATAAAAATCCATTAGAATTGGACGAAAAAGGAAGATGAACTTCCTCAAGCAATTCCCACTATAAAAAGTCATCCATTAGATAATGTGCTTGGAGACTTAATGAAGGGAGTTCAAACGCGGTCACAAGTTCAAAACGTTGTGAATCATCTTAGTTTTTTATCTCAAATAGAACCTAAGACCATAAAAGAGGCTTTATTAGATGAAGATTGGAGTTCTGCTATGCAAGATGAATTGCTCCAATTTACTCGTAGTAAAGTGTGGGAACTTGTCCCTAAGCCTCATGATACTTCCATAATTGGTACAAAATGGGTATTTCGAAATAAATTAGACGAGAATGGAACGGTAGTTCAAAATAAAGCAAGATTAGTTGCACAAGGATATACCCAAATGGAAGGAATAGACTTTGATGAAACAGTTGCACCGGTAGCAAGAATTGAATCAATTCGAATGCTATTGGCTTATGCTTGTCATAAAAATTTTAAAGTCTATCAAATGGATGTGAAATCTACATTCTTAAACGGGATCTTGGAAGAGGAAGTATATGTGAAACAACTTCCCGGGTTTGAAGATGCGACACATCCCAATTATGTCTATAAATTATATAAAGTTCTATATGGCTTAAAACAAGCCCCAAGAGCATGGTACGAAAGGTTGAGCAAGTTCCTACTAGACAATAAATTTAAGATGGGAACGACCGATAAAACCTTATTTACGAGGCAAGAAAAAGATGATATATTGCTCGTACAAATATACGTAGATGACATCATTTTTGGATCAACGAATGATGCACTATGTAAAGAATTCTCCAAAAATATGAGTAAAGAATTCGAGATGAGTATGATGGGAGAATTAAACTTTTTTTTGGGATTGCAAATAAGGAAATATGATGAAGACATCCATATCTCTCAATCCAAGTATTGTAAAGAGATGTTGAAAAATTTCGAAATGGATAATGCCAAACCCATCTCTACTCCTATGTCTACATCCGATAAATTAATGGAAGATCCAAAAGGAATTCCCGTAGACACAAAGAAATATCGAGGAATGATCGGTATCTTGCTCTATATAACTTCAAGTCGTCCCGATATTCAATATAGTGTTTGTAAGTGTGCTAGGTTTCAAGTAGAACCTAAAGAATCTCATTTATCCGCGGTAAAAAGGATATTGAGATATCTTAAAGGAACCACTGATGTTGGTCTTTGGTATCCAAAAGGAATACCATTTGACTTAGTATGTTTTTCTGATTCGGACTATGCCGGGCATTTAGTCGACAGAAAAAGTACTAGTGGTACTTGTCAGTTTCTCGGTGGATGTTTAGTTTCTTTGTTTTCAAAGAAACAAAATTCCGTATCCATCTCAACAACCGAGGCTGAGTATATAGCAGCTATAAAATGTTGTGCTCAAATACTGTGGATGAAGCAAACACTAGCTGACTATAATATAAAATTTGATGTGATCTCAATATCATGTGATAATACGAGTGCTATTGATCTTAGCAAAAATCCCGTATTACATTCTAGATCTAAACATATAGATGTGAGACATCATTTTTTACGTGATCATGTCAATAAAGGCGATATAAAAATGACTCATATTGATACTGAGATCAATCTCGCTAACATATTCATAAAACCATTAAATTCTGAAAGATTCACTAAACTCCGCTTGGATTTAGGAATGCTGGAATTTGTGAAATAGTGGTTTATATAAAGAACAGTTGAGAATTATAAAGAAGTCTCAACGATAAGGATATTCTCCCGATCAAGTTATTAAGTTTATCTGAAACTCAGATTTGTCAATAAAAAAATTTATTGATCGGGTTAAGATAACTTAAATAGCCCAGATTAACCGGGAAAATAAACTTAATCGAGTAAATATTTATTATTCCATGAGATTTATAAATATTTAGAAGTCTTTCCCATATAAACTGATTGTTATTTTCAGTTATATATATATATATCTATTTTGTTCTTAAATATATATATTTAGCCTCATATATTTTCCTATAGATATATCTATAAATATATGTTATTTTAAGTATATATATTTCTATGATCGTTATATATATATATATATATATATATAAAAACGTTATATAAGGATAAATATATATAATAATCCAGCTATATTAATTGTTTTTCAAAATATATTTTCTGGATATTTTTATCCGGCCCAATCAAATAAATCCGGCCCAAATACCTTTTAAAAAGGTTTATCTATTTATTTTCAAAACAGCCCAGCCCATTTAATCAAAAACCCAAATTCTAAAAACACCTTCTAATCTCAACCGTCCATTTCTAATCCTAATTAATCTGGTTCGTTTATTCCATAAAATATATAAGCGAAACACTATTTTGTACAGTGCACGCTCTCAGTTCAATTCTTAACCGTAATCTCTAAACTCTCTCTCGCCTCTCTTCTTCTCTCCGCCTCTTATGAAGAACCCTAGATTGATTTCTTCATTTTTCCCTTCAAATCTTCGATGAATTCTTACAGATACTATGCTTACATATATATAATCATTATATCTCTAAAAGATATGATGAAAGCAGTTGTCTCGGTTGGTAAATCAATTCGATTTAGATGATAAAAATTGACGATTTCTATATAAATCGAACGAGAATCATCAAATCAGACATTAAATCGATTGATTTATATATATATATACACTCATTTTTGTTGTTGATTCATCGATTCAATGAAAACCTAACGTGTTTTCAAGTTTTATGACAGGAGAAGACTGGTGAGTGCAATATCTTCTCGAAAAATAAGATTTGAAGGCTGCATGCGACAAAAAAAGATAAATCGGAAGTTGACTCAGTCCGCGACTGAGTCAACCAGTTAAATCCTATGAGTCAGGCCAGACTCTAGGCTCAGGTGAGAATTTTGTAATCCTTTCGGTCTCATTTGATTGATTTTTGTGGTTAAGGGACTTGACTGAAGTTAAATCGAACATTATTTGATTAATTCGTATCTTTGTGAGATGAATGTTCTGTGATATGATTTTGATGAAATTGTGATTTTTTTGATCGAATTAAAGGTATAAAGTTCGGATTATCTGTTGGATTTGTGTTATCTGTTGGATTTGTGATTATCTGTTGGATTTGTGTTATCTGGTGGATTTGTGATTAACTGTTGGATTTGTGATTGTCTGTTGGTTTGGAGATTACTTGTTAGCTATGAAGTTCAGTCAAGAGATTTTGTTAATTAATCTGAACTGTATCTTAATGGTTGCTTAAAGTGATAAATTCGTGTATAATAATCTATTAAAGAACATGTTTGGTTAAAGTTAAAAACTGTGAAAATGTTTGTTTCAAAATCTCTGAGAAATTGTGTAAAATTAGGTCTATTTGCTTGGTCAATTATGGAGTTTTGTTATAAGCTTCACTAATAACAGATTGATTGTTGATACATTCAAGTCCAAGAAAGTCAGTGTCCTAGTTGATTTGACTTTAAGTTCCTTGATAACTCAGTATATTTCATGAATTCTTATCTGTCTAATAATGAAGTTACCTAGATATAAATCCTGTTGGATTAAGTTTTTAACACAGCTGTTTATACTTGTGATCTAATTATCTGATTGAGCTTTGCAAAACAATAATTATATATATCTATGCTCTAAGTACCTGATTAACCTTTGCAGAACTATATGTATATGTGCTTGTGATCTATGTGTTATTAAAGTATATTACTTGAGTTTTTGACACAGCTAATATTCATTATTTTTTAATAATACTTTAAAAGTGATCTGTCATGGATTGATAAATCAGTTATGTCTTAACAGTTTTCTACTAGCAGTTTCCTTTAAAAATAAAACAAACTTTTGCCTTCACTCTCTGTCAAGAACAAAATGTATAATCAAGATTAAAACTTGAACCTGGTCTGATTAACTCTTTAAGTGATAAAGTCTATATGAAATGGACCCTGAACATGCTAACACTTGATTCTCTTGGTTACTTGGTTAAATTGAACTATTTACATGTTAATTATAATTATCTGTGATCATACTGCATAACTTTAGTCTATTCAAAATCTACCTAATTGATCTAAGATTATTGAAATGTTAAGTCTGTATAAATGTGTGACCAAATGAATGTGCAAGCTGTCCTGATTGCAGTCTTAAGCTGAATATATTGAATCTGGATAAGAAATGTCTTGTTGACTCCAATTTCTACTTATCTATTTGATAGGTGTAATAAGTCTGTGCATCATGTTTGCTTGAATATATATAATATGTGGACTTATAGTGCAACACTGTTTACTATTCTGTGTTTGTTTGTGCTTAAGCAGTTATAAGAAATCAGATAAGGTATATTGTAGACTGGTTTGTGTAATAAAAATAAAATAATACACTCACACACCAGCCCTCACAGTAAGACTTGGCAGGGGAGCCTTGAGCATCCCTGTATCTGGATCACTGCTGTGATTAATGGCCACTTAGAACAATTAGGTGACATTTTATATTTTTTTTAACTTACTGCATTTAAAGTGTTATATCTGATATAAATGATCTGAGTGGTGTATTGCCTTGAATTCTTGTTAAATTAAATGAAAACTGATTGTGTATGCCATGTTCCGTGTTTAATGTGCATGACATTCCCTTGGTTGCATCTCATTAATAACATAGTTTCTTGAGAAATAAATGTAACATATTTTATTAGATTTGCATTAAAAATCAGTTCTTCTTTCAAACTCACTTCACACACAGCTCATCCTTAAATACTCCAGCACTGAAAGTACAGTCCCTGTTTAACAGAGTAAGCTATGATATCAACTTTATGTCACACAATTTCCAAAACTTGTACTTATGTACTGTGTTGTTTTCTAAAGTAGACACAAAGACAAATAATTAATACATTCTTTATTCTCTGCTGTAATAGTTTATGAATCTGTGTATATGTGCTGCATTACATCATTCTCCCATATGCATCATCCTAGTATCTATTCATAAAAGGCTTGGATTTTTGTGTAACACAACCATGCATGCATTAAATGTTTTTCACTGTTCATGAACAGTAAATAATTTCTAAAAATCTTAAATTTTAAAATCTTTTCTCTTCGCATCTGTGTTAAAAGGTTATATATATATGCATATCTTGTATGCTGCATTCACACACACACACTAGATAGTTGCATAAACTTCACTTCACTTGCAACATGAACCCAAATTCCAATCCTTTTTACCCCAAACCCAGACCACTAATTGAGAACCCATATATTCTTGAAGATATGGAGAAAAATCAGTTTCACCATCACAAAACCTCTTCCTTCAAAACTGTTCAAACCTCACAACCTAAACACTATCACAACAGACACTTCCTTCCAAGACAATTCAGAAAGGGATACAAGAACCATACCATCCCTTTCTATCAAAGCAGAAAATATCAAACCCTAGATCCCCTAATCCTAGACCTCTTAAACCTTTACAAGCCAAAGTATATACCAGAAAGGCCAACATAAGACAAAATACAAACACCTCTATGAACATACCAAAACCCCCTCCACCAAAACTATCAAACCATTCAAACACCAAAAAGTTTCTTGAACTTATCAAAAATGTCCAACCTGGTACTTGTGTTGATGTGAAGGGTGAAGTGGAGTTCTTAATAAGAAGGACTAGGTGGTATGGTCTCATGTATAACTTAGGTAAGCACTACTGCACACACCTCATGGGAGAGTTCTACTGTAACATGATGTTAGTCCCTAACAATGAAACAAGAATTACAGAAGGGGGGTTGAATGGAATTCTTGAAACTTTTTCTGAATTATAAAATGTTCTAACTTAAGATATATATGACAGTGTTTTGATTTACAAAGTGCGGAATAACAAGTTAAATATGAATCAAAATATGGGGTAATAAAAATACAAGTCTTTAAAACTTTCTGGTGGATTAGAAAGTATCCATTAGATTTATATATATATATCAAGAGAACTCTGTGAAGCTTGAATAGCTCACAGCTGCTTACAAATACGAATAACTAAACTTACAGAGAAATGCTAAGGATACAACTTACAAATGTTTCTCTGAGAAAATATTTGCTTAGTCTTCTTGTTGTTCTAATTGCTACTCTTGGTTTATATATCACCAAGATTACACAGTAATAAGACAAGATAATAAAACAAAACCTATCAACTCTAATACTATGCTACTTCATTACTCTATTCCGGCATCTTTGAATATCTTCATAATAACATAAAAAGGGCAATGCTTCTTTGTTCTCAAAACCCCAGTTGAATAGGCTTCCACATTCCTTTTGTATACACTTGACGCATGTGACTGTGTTGTCACTGTCAACAAATGTTTGAATTGATTATTCGTCGGGTACATGATCATCCATCGAGTTGCCTTGTTGATCATCCGTCAAGTAGCATTTTTGATTATCTGTCGGGTAGCTATTTGGCACTTGACTTCATTTCATTTATGCAGAATTACAAGACATCATCTATGTATAATTAATCAACCTATTCTGCATATCTAATTAAAGTCAACATGACTTATATGTTACTACAGAATCTATACAAAGGTGTTTGCAGAAATGTGCTACATGACTTATTGTTTTATAAGCTACTCACTCGATGCATGTCAAATCATAATCCGTCGGGACTATATTGAGTCATCCGTCGGGACTATATTTGCTTATCCGTCGAGTGCTACATATTTTACTAAGTTAAATCTACTAAGGTGTTTTGTTAATGAAATCATCAAGTTCACAACATATACATAACAATCTCCCCCAATTTATGTCTACTAGAATTGTAGCCATAAATTAAGAGAAACTTGATGATAACAAAACACCCTAAAAATACAAATTTTAATGGAAGTAGATAAAACTGTAAAGTGCTGCAATTAACAAAATATACAAAGATTTGCTCACAGTCATTTTCAAGGTGCTCCTCTAGCCTAAGCAGATTAATCTATTTCCTTGAAGATCTGGATCTCTTTCCAAGCTTCCTGTTATTTTCTTCGATCTGATTTTGGAGCTGTCTGTGGAATTCCAGTTCATCAGATTCTGGGAGATTTAGCATTTCTTGCATTTCCAAAAGAGTCTCATTGCTAGAGATGCTCAATTGGTCTTCTAATATGAAGAATCTTCTAACTTCTTTATCATCCATGAATTTCATCAGCCAGTAGGGTTTTAGATGCACTGTACTCACTGTGTAAAGAATAGTTAGAGTCTTTGGGAGTGCATCTTTGGCTCTAATACTCCTCAGTTCTTCAATCTTCTTTAGAACAAGTCTTCTAGCTGTCACATTGAATTCAAAGTTCTTCTTGAAGGATGAATAAACCTTTATCAGCACAGATTGGCTTTCTTGAAGAATCCTGTGAAGTGGCCACTATATCTCTTTTCATCCCTTGTACTTGAATACTAACCTTTCGGGTAGATTCCTGTAAGCATCAATCCCTCTAACTTCTTCCAGTTCATCTAGATAGAGGTTTAAATCTGAGAATTCCTTGATGTCACAGATGTACATGATGTTTCCCTTGTTGACTTTGGTTTAAGCTTTGGTTAGGGACTTGGATCTGAGAGTTGAGGGCTTCACTTTCTTGACTGCTCTGGTCTTTGTCTTCTTTGGCTTCATGAAGTGAGGTAGATTGAGTTCAGGTATTGGTAGAATATCCCAGTCTATTGGTTTATCCTTTGGAATGATAGGTTCACCATGGAAATTCTTGGATGGATTTATCTTGAATTCTTCATGTGCCACAGAGGGCATGGATGTTTGAGTTGTTGTAGAAATAGACTCTTTGGGAAAGTATCCTTCCATCTCCTCATCACTGAAATCCAATTTTTTCTTAATTCTTTGCTTGTACCTTGGATTCTTTGTATGTGGAGATTCATTTTGCATTACTTGATCTTGAGATTCAACAATTTCAGATGGTTGTGCAGAAATTTGTTGTGTGGGTTTCACAGCTTGTAACTTGGCCAAGATAGCAGCTTGCTCCTTTTTTTGTTTGACCTTTTTAGCATCTAGAGCAGCTTGCTTCTTTTCTTGCTTCAATCTTGACTTTTCTTCTCTCTTTGCTTTAGAAAATTGAGGGTGTCTAACCACCACACAAATTTCCTTACCATTCCTGAAAACTTTAGCAATTCATATTTTCAATGCTGAATCAACTGGATCCTTGTAGAATGCTATAGACCTGGCCAACAGCTTCTTTTCATCAGGCTTTGGTGTCTCATACACTGTGTCCAAGGGGTTCTTTAGTGAAGATTTTGGATAGTTCACCTTTAGCTTCAAAATTAGCTTAGCCTTTGGAGATTTGATGCATGATGGCTGTCATTTTTCCAGATTATTCATGCTCATTTCATTCACAGAGATTGGCCTGACTTGAGAGTGATGAATACTGAATTTTCTGGCTTCTTTACTAACCCAAACCTCTTTTGTATATCCTCATAAATTATCTCCCAGTTGATTGGGCTCAACTGTTTCTTTTCAGCTGCTCTCAATGTGGCTGCTGTTTCATTAATCAGATCAATGATGTCCTTAGTTGGTGGCTTGGTGAAAGCAATTGTAGGATGCATAATTACGTTGCTAACTTGAATATTAAGATGTTGCTCCCCCTCACTTGATCCTTTCTCCCCCTTTTTGTTATCATCAAGTTGTGTGAAAGGGAGTTGAGCAACCACCAACTGTTGGAGTAGTGCAGTCTGAGCTTCTTGATTGTGAAGTATCTTGGCCATTGACTTCTCTACAACAGATAGTCTTGAGTCCCTGGCCTCAACTTTCCTATTGAGATCAGCCTCCTTCCTTAGCTTTTGAGCAATTTCAGTCATGGTGGTTGCAGGGATTCTAGCATCCATCCTTTGTATAACATCTTGCTTGACTTCACAAATTCCTGCTTGATTGCATCCACACTCTGACTGTATTGGAGGGCTTGAATTTTATGCAGCTGGAGTGCTTCAAGATGTGCTGTGAGTAGATTCTTTGTACTAGCATTGGAAGATGCATGAATGGCTGCTTGGGTGTCATGAATTAGCTTGAATAGAGTTGATTGGAGATGTGAGTAGGAACATTCTTTTGTAAGCATCCAAGTAGGAACAGCTGCATCTCCCCCTATGTCCATGCTATCTTCGTCATCATCCCCATCAGCATCCCAAAAGAAGCTTCATCCAGTTCAAAATCACTGCCAATGTTGGAAGGCATAGCAGTGATTGCATCATTTGCTCTTTGTAAAGATTGTGTAGTATGCACCAAGTTCAGCAATCTTTCAGCCTCCTCATTGCCCTGTACAGCTAGAGTTTGGTAAGCTGTCACAGGGTGAGTAAATGTCTCAGCATCCAGGGAAATGGAATCTATAACAGCTTGATATTCTTGCTGAAATAGCCTTTCCCTTTCTGCATCATTGACAATCATTGACTCACTTGTAATGGTTTCCATCCTTATCACTCTTGTACCTGCATTTCTCTCTTGATCTCTCTTTTGTTGCATCTCTCACCTTGGCTCCCCACCCTCACACCCTCACCTTCACCATCTAAGGTGGGACTCCTCACACTCACTTTTGCCAATCCTGAAGAAATGGATTGCATTTGTTCACTCTTTTCCTCTCTTTTTTCCTGGGAGCAACCCAGACTCTCACTCATTTCACTCCCTTCCCTCAATCCTAGGAGTGATTTCACTGCCACTATGTCTTTTGCACTTATAATAATTGATGAAATTTGAAGTTGTGCAGAGACACTCGACAGATAAGGGATATCCGTTGGGTTAGCAGTTTGACTATCTGACGGATAACTGCTGTTACGCTTATCCGTCGGGATACAATCACTACTCGATGGATGAATAATATCCATCGAGTGAGTAGAAATGAATGAGTTTGGAGTGGAAACTATTGTGGACTCTGTGCAGATTAATGAGAATTTTGGCACAGATGTCTCAACAGTTTCAGAATGAAATGGCAAGTGAGCCAACAAATCATCTAGAAGATGATGCTCACTTGCTTGGATTTTTGGCTTCTCCAAGAGAATTAAAGATGGAGAATTTGGAAGTGATGTGTTTATCATGTCAACATCCAAAGAATGTGTGGGGGAGTTTGGTGTTTCAGGGGCTTCAATTGTTAGAGATTTTGGTTGTGACTCCACATTTATTGGAGCCACATCAACCTGACTTTGAGAATGTGTAGTGACTGTGTCTTTAGCACCAGTTTGCACAGTGTGTGAACCCTGTGCATCCCCAAGGGTCTTTGATTTCTTCTTTCTAGTATAAGTTTGGGGTGAGCTTGTGTCCCTTACCCTTTTGGCCTGTGCTCTTGGCTGAGATCTTTGTTCAATAGTCACATCCTTTTGGGAGGATGCAACTAGTAATGAGCTTATATCCTTATTAAGCACTGCAGTTTATTGGGAAACTTCAGTGTGGCTAGGCTGGGAAACACTCACCTCTCCAACCTTATCCTTAGGGTTTCTTTGATGTTCACCCTGTCCCTCACCTTTCTTACCCACCTTCACACTCCCCTCTTTTGGTTTAGTGGATTTTACAACTAGCATCTTTTGAGAGACACCAGATGGGGCTTTCTTTGACTTTGTTTTTGAAATTTCGGATTTGGTAGCTTGAGTAGGCAACTGTTGGGTCAATGACATAGTTTCCATGGCTACACTGGAATGCAAAGAAGTTCGTGAGGCTGGAAGAGTAGAGACAGTTGAACTTACCTCACTTACCCGAGGTGCCTCCATAATTGGAAAGTAGAAGAGTGGCACCTCTTTGTGATGGTTTTCCCTGTTCAAATCTGCAATGATTCTCCTTTCTTGAACCCAACAATCTAATTTGTTGTTTGGGTTCTCAAGCACAATATCCTCAGAGAGGTGGTTAACAAGCATCATTAAAAATCTAGCATAGTAAACATTTTTACCCCTCTTATTTAGCTCCCCTAACTTAAACCCCAACTCAAATATGAAAAGATCACTAAAGTTGAAGAATTTATCAGTTACTAGCATGTAAAGCATGTTAAGCATAGAGATATTAACTGAATCAAAATTGCTAATTTTAGCAGAAAATACTTTAGTAACTACATCACACAGATAACTCCACTCCTTCCTAAGACCCAATCCCCTAATTTCACTTAATTTAGAAGTAGAGAGTGCATAGCCCATAGAATTAAGCATATTAACAATGTCAGTGTCTATGTGTGGAGAAGTTACAGTATTATTAGGAATTTTGAAACATGCTTTAACAATATCACTGTTAACACAGAATTCCTTACCTTTAATAGTGAAGGTGATAGTCTTATCAGTTGAGTTATATCTTGCAGTCGTCCACATTTCTTCAACAACCTCACAGTAAATGGCAGAAGATTCCAGCATGGCATAGTTGAGTTTGCAGTTCTTCACAAAATCCATCATTTTGTGATAGTCACCAGACTGCTGAATCCCCTTGTTCACTAAAGCTGTGAAGTTGTTCTTCTCGTAGATAAATATAGTTTGAGATATGATCTTTACGACTGGTGCCATTGTTAGAGAGTAAAAACCTGCACAAAAGAGAGTAAGTGCTTTTGAGAAAGAGAGAAGTTAGAGCAGATGATTTGAGAATGATAAAAGAAAAGCAGTGAAAATGAATTGTGCTTTTATACTATCTCAAAAATAACTGTCAAAAATAATAAAGTAAAATAAAGTAACCAATAAAAATTACCCAAAAGAGCCGTTTAAAAATAAACTGTAAAAATTTCATCAATTATCCGTCGTGTTATGCTTACAAACTGTAAGTATACTCGATGGATAATGTTCAGAGAATCAATGACTAAGAATAAGATAATTTAACGGATGAGGATAAATCAGTTATCCTTTGAGACATAAAATATTCCAGAAAAATAATTAATTTTATTAACAGATTGTATACCGGTGGATGATCAAACTCGATGGATAATGATCATCCGTCGAGATGTAAATTTTGACTTATCCAAAATTTCATCCAAGACTGAAGAATCAATTAAATTTCTTGCTGCATTACAACTTGCAAATTATCTGAAAAGATTCAAGAGTAATTAAGCATACCTAACTTACTTACCAACCTTGAAAAGGTGGATTTATCCAGTGGTTTGGTAAATATATCTGCAAGCTGCTTTTCACTTGGAACAAAATGTAGTTCCACAGTACCATTCATTACATGTTCCCTTATGAAGTGGTACTTGATGTCTATGTGCTTTGTTCTTGAATGTTGTACTGGATTTTCAGTGATGACAATTGCACTTGTGTTATCACAGAATATAGGAATTCTTTCCACTTGCAGACAATAGTCTAGCAAACATTATATATGGCCTACTAGCTGTTAAGTACAGAAGTGAGCCAACCATGTCTCTATAACTTGAAATATCCATAGACTTTTCAGTAGTGTTTAATTCAAGCGTAGTTGCAGTGGTCATGAGAGTTTTTGCAGATGTGCAATCCATTAGATCAAACTTCTTTAAAAGATCATAAATGTATTTAGTTTGACTAATGAATATTCCATCACTAACTTGCTTAACTTGCAAACCAAGAAAGTAAGTTAGTTCTCCCATCATGCTCATTTCATACTTACTTTGCATCAATTTGGAAAACTTTTTGCAAAGTTTCTCATCTGTAGAGCCAAAAATAATGTCGTCTACATAAATTTGAACAAGTATACTAGAGCCATTAACATTTCTAAAGAATAAGGTTTTGTCAACAATACCTCTTGTGAAATGATTCTCTAAAAGAAACTTTGACAAAGTGTCATACCAGGCTCTAGGTGCTTGCTTCAGTCCATAAAGTGCTTTCAAAAGATAGTAAACATATTCTGGAAAATTTGGATCTTCAAAACCAGGAGGCTGACTGACATAGACTTCCTCCTACTAATCTCCATTCAGAAAGGCACTTTTGACATCCATTTGATAGACCTTGAAATTGGCATGGGCTGCATAGGCTAAGAAGATTCTGATGGCTTCAAGTCTTGCATCAGGAGCAAAAGTTTCATCAAAATCTATTCCTTCTTTTTGACAATAGCCCTTAGCAACCAATCTAGCTTTGTTTATGACTACTATGCCATTTTCATCCATCTTGTTTCCGAATACCCATTTGGTATCTATTGGATTCTTTCCTTTAGGAATGGGTACCAACTTTCATACCTTATTCCTTTCAAATTGGTTAAGCTCCTCCTGCATAGCTAAAATCCAATCAGGATCCAACAAAGCTTCTTCTACCTTCTTTGGTTTTTCCTTAGAGAGGAAGCTGCTATATAGACATTCTTCTTGAGTTGCTCTCCTTGTTTGAACTCTAGAAGATACATCACCAATGATGAGCTCAAAGGGGTGATCGTTTGTCCATTTCCTTTGTTGAGGTAGATTAGCTCTAGATGAAGAGGCCTCATTGTTGCCTTGATGTGTGATTGAGTTTTGATTATTAGAAATCCCCCCTGAGTTAATGGATCTTTGATTTTAGAAAGGGGAACTTTCTGTAAGTGATCTATTCTGACTTTTAGCTTCTTTTGATGACCCGACGGATGGTAAATTTTGAGTACCGATGGATGAAGCTGGCTGTCTCCCGACGGATAAAGCAGATTGTCTCCCGACAGATGAAGCATTTTGCAACTCGACAGATGTTGAATTTTGTGCTTCATTGGTAGTGGATTTTTTTGCATTATCCTTTAATACTGTTTCTTGATCACTTTCATCATCACTGTCATCACTAACCATCTCCACATTGTCAAATTTGAGGCTCTCATGGTAATCTTCATCTTGCAGTCCTTCAATCTTTTTATCATCAAACATAATATGTATTGATTCCACAACAATGTTGGTTCTCAGATTGTAGACTCTGTATGCTTTACCAACATCATATCCAACAAAAAATCCTTCATCTGCTTTAGCATCAAACTTCCATTCTGATCAGTTTGATTTCTCAAGATATAACCTTTACAGCCAAAGACATGAAGAAAATTTAGAGTTGGCTTCTTGTTCTTGAACAATTGATAGGGAGTCATGCATTTTTCTTGATTAACCAGAGAAATATTCTGAGTGTAGCATGCAATATTTACAGTTCAGCCCAAAAATATGTTCGTAACTAATATTCTTCAAGCATTATCCTTGCAGCTTCAATAAGTGATTTGTTCTTTCTTTCTACTACTCCATTTTGTTGTGGAGTTCTTGCTGGTGAAAACTCATGGAAAATCCCATTTTCTTCACAAAATGCTCTCATGACAGAATTCTTGAACTCAGTTCCATTGTCGCTCCTGATTCTTCTAACTTTGAAATCAGGATGATTGTTGACTTGCCTTATATGATTGATGATGATTTCACTAGCCTCATCTTTGGACTTAAGGAAATATATCCAAGACAACTTTGAGAAATCATCTACAATTACTAGGAAAAATCTTTTCCTTGAGATGGACAACACATTGACTGGTCCAAACAAATCCATGTGTAGCAGTTACAAAGGTTCTTCAATTATTGAATCAAGCTTCTTTATGAATGATGCTTTAATTTGCTTTCCCTTTTGGCAAGCATCACACAGTCCATCCTTAGAAAACTCCACTTGAGGAATGCCTCTAACTAGTTCTTTCTTTACAAGTTCATTCATGGTCTTGAAGTTTAGATGGGATAGCTTCTTGTGCCAAAGCCAACTTTCATCTTGACTTGCTTTACTGAGAAGACAAGTAACAGATTCTATATTTGATGAGTTAAAGTCAGCTAGGTACACATTTCCTTTTCTCACTCCAGTGAGAACCACTTTGTTGCTCCTCTTGTTTGTCACAACACAGGCTTCTGAGTTGAAGGTTACTAAATTGCCTTTATCACACAGTTGGCTGATACTCAACAAATTATGCTTGAGACCATCCACTAAGGCAACCTCCTCAATGATGACATTGTCTTTTGAAATTAAGCCATACCCCACAGTATAACCCTTGCTGTCATCTCCAAAAGTAATACTTGGGCCAACTCTCTCCTTGAACTCTGTGAGCAGGATAGAATCACCAGTCATGTGTCTTGAACAACCACTATCCAAGTACCACATATTCTTTCTGTTTCCCTGCACACATTAAAATAAAATCAAGTTGATTTTGGTACCCAAGTTTCCTTGGGTCCTGCCTTGTTAGCTTTCTTCTTCTGTTTCTTAGGTTTGATCTCATTTGACTTGGGGATATCAGATTCATCCTCAGTCTTTTGAGTTGGACCTTTGAAACCATTCATTACAACAGAATTATCTTGCACATTTTGATTAACAGGAAATGGCATGATACTAGTAAACATGTTATTCCAGTAGGGCATGCTAAATGGTATTTGAGGCATGCTAAATGGAGTATAATAAGGATTAGGTGCAAATGGCATATTAGCAAATTATGCATTCATATTCTGTGTAGACATAGCATTCATAGGCATAGAAGGCATGGCATTCATGTTGGGAAAAGGAGGTGGCACAGATATGGAAGTAGGCATGGCAGTTTTGTAATTAACAGACAGATGATTTACACTACCACACTTAACACAGATTTTTCTTGGAGCATACTTATCAGGTGTGTAGTTGTTATGTTTGTTAATCCCCACTATACCATTTCTATTGTTTTTCTTTTTAGCCTCTGTTTTAACATCAATCTTTTCTAGTCTGTCATTCAATTGCTTGATAGACAGATGTCCAACATTCACTTTCTTCTCCTTCCTCACTTGACTAGATTCTCCTAAAATGAAGTTTTTGGAAACTGATCCATATTTTTCAATTAACTTGGCAAGTTTGGCTTTACTCACAGGTTTGCTTATAGCCGACGGATGAGGATTTATGTCACTCGACGGATAATTCTTTTGGTTATCCGACGGATGACTCTCATCATCCGTCGAGTCCACATCTGTTAACAATCCTTTAACCAAATTAGATTCCAGCTTCTCCTTATTCTTCTTCCAGGCTGCATCACAAAAGGACTCAATACCTTGAACTTTGGTGATTTGAGCATGAACATCTCTAGATGTTTTCCATGCCTTAATCACCTCCTGTTCTCGTTCAAGCTGCTTTTTCAAGATCTCTTCTTTCTTCAAGGACTCAGTTAATTCATCCTTAGCAATTTTAAACTCAATTCTCAATTTTTCAAATTCAATAAACCGAGATTCTAGCACATTATTCCTCTCACTTAAAAAATTGTTTTCTTTGATTTTAGCATTTTCCTTAGTAAGAGACTTAAGTGTAACACGCAAATGATATAATTCTGTAGATATGTCATTTATTGCATCAGTACACTCAGCTTTAGATAAATGTGCAAGGTTAGTGGTGATTACCTGATTACTTGGAGAACTTGTCTCTGTTTCATCAAACTTGGCCATTAGGGCTAGATTGACATAGCTGACATCCTCATCCTCATCCAGACCATCTGCTGCCCAGTCATTTTCTTGTGTAATGAAAGCCCTTTCCTTTTGTTTGAGCAACTCAAAATATTTCTGTTTATAATCCACAGGCTCAAACTTCTTCTTGCTGGAATCTGACTTCCTACACTCACTGGCAAAGTGCCCTGCCAAGCCACATTTGAAACATTTGAATCTTGAATTATCCACCATGTTTCTATTTGGCTTAGCTGCTCCAAAGTTCTTCTTGAACTTGAGCTTGGCAAATCTTCTGGAAAGAAATGCTAGATGTTCATCAATGTCATCCATATCATCTTGGCTCAAAGAATCTTCATTTTCTGCTACCAGCCCCTTGCCCTTGTTTTCACAGACCTTTGAAGTAGACTCAACAGCTTTTATCTTCATCTCCTTCTCTTTTTCTAACTCAGCAACTAGTGCAATGGATCCTCGTTTCTTTCTCCCTTTCTCCATCCTTTCATCTTGCTCTATTTCAAGTTCATATGTCTTTAGAATGCCATACAGTCTCTCTAGTGTAAACTCCTTATATTCTTGTGAGTTTCTCAAGGAGACCGTCATTGGTTTCCATTCTTTTGGTAGGGATCTCAGAAATTTGAGGTTAGAATCTTTGTTTTGGTAGACTCTTCCATGCAGCTTTAGAGCATTTAGTAGCTTTTGAAATCTACTAAAGATATCAATGAGAGTTTCACCTTCTTCAAAGTGGAAATACTCATATTGCTGAATTAGTAACTGCATCTTATTTTCTCTAACTTGTTCAGTGCCATCACAGATAATCTGAATTGTATCCCAAACTTCCTTGGCAGTTTTGCAATTGATGATGTTGTCAAACATGTCACCATCAACTCCATTAAACAGAATATTCATGGCCTTCTTGTCATTCCTGACTTGTTCAATATCAGGATCTGACCATTCATGCCTTGGCTTGGGAACTGATGGCTTATTTCCAGTTGCAGCTCTCATTAGTACATGAGGGCCTCTCTCTATGCAATCTACATAGGCCTCATCTGGAGAAAGTAAATGAAGATGCATCTTTACCTTCCAGTGATGGTAATTGTCTTTGTCCAGAAAAGGAATCTTGACTCCAACATCCTTCTTGTTCATCTTGCTGTTTGTTGTGATCTTTAAACTCTTTGTTCTTTAAGAGCTTGCTCTGATACCAATTTTTAGTCCCTAACAATGCAACAAGAATTACAGAAGGGGGGTTGAATGGAATTCTTGAAACTTTTTTCTGAATTATAAAATGTTATAACTTAAGATATATATATGACAGTGTTTTGATTTGTAAAGTGCGGAATAACAAGTTAAATATGAATCAAAACACAGAGTAATAAAAACACAAGTCTTTAAAACTTTCTGGTGGATTAGAAAGTATCCACCAGATATATATATATATATATATATATATATATATATATATCAAGAGAACTCTGTGAAGCTTGAATAGCTCATAGCTGCTTACAAATAAGAACAACTAAACTTACAGAGAAATGCTAAGGATACAGCTTACAAATGTTTCTCTAAGAAAATATTTGCTTAGTCTTCTTGTTGTTCTAATTGCTGCTCTTGGTTTATATATCACCAAGATTACACAGTAATAAGGCAAGATAATAAAACAAAATCTATCAAGTTTAATACTATGCTACTTCATTACTCTATTCCAGCATCTTTGAATATCTTCATAATAGCATGGAAATGGCAATGCTTCTTTATTCTAAAAAACCCAGTTGAATAGGCTTCCACATTCCTTTTGCATACACTCGACGCATGGGACTGTGTTGTCACTGTCAACAGATGTTTAAATTGATTATCCGTCGAGTACATGATCATCCATCGGGTTGCCTTGTTGATCATCCGTCGAGTAGCATTGTTGATTATCCGTCGGGTAGCTATTTGGCACTTGACTTCATTTTATTTATGCAGAATTACAAGACATCATCTATGTACAATTAATCAACCTATTCTGCATATCTAATTAAAGTCAACATGACTTATATGCTACTACAGAATCTATACAAAAGTGTTTGCAGAAATGTGCTACATGACTTATTGTTTCATAAGCTACTCACTCGATGGATGTCAAATCATCATCCGTCGGGACTATATTGAATCATCCGTCGGTACTATATTTGCTTATTCGTCGAGTGCTACATATTTCACTAAGTTAAATCTACTAATTGGTGTTTTGTTAATGAAATCATCAAGTTCACAACATATACACAACACATGAACATCATAAAAGGGGTAGATGGCTTGCTGCATTTCACTACATCAGTCAACAAAAGGATCATTTGTGTTAATAACAAAAGCATTAATAGGGCACTGCATTTACCTTTGCATTTATGTGAGTTGCCTTTTGAGGATATCTTCTCTCTGTTTGTTTTTAACAAATCTGAATTTGAACTAATGCTTGGCACTTTTTGTAAATCTGACATTCCTGATGGTCTCTGTGATGTTAATTGTGGTATTCATTTCAAACACTTCAATGGCACATTTCAGCATCTTGCTCTAATCATTAGGGCAAATGTTATGCCAAAATCAAATCAAAGTAAGTACTTTGATTTCTTTGATATAAAAATCATGTATCTTCTATGCACAAACAAAATTCACTTCAGTATATCTTATGTTAATCTTCTAAACATGAGTGTAGATTATATGCCTTATGGTATGCTAATCTCATCCTTCTTTGCACTTTGCAACATTAACATGCCTGAAGCATTTTCTAATCCTGTTGATTCTCAAATCACTAATGAACACATTAGGCCAAAAGTGCCCCTGATGCACTGTGAGCCTCAAGAGGCAACTCCCACAGTTATTCCGCAATTCATTAGAGAGGAAGATGTGTTTCTGTCTAAGTTTGAGTCTGTCAAAATCATTTTTCATGAATTAAAACTTGAACTTAAGAGGGTTAAGGAAGAAAATATTGAGATTAAAGAAAAAGTAGGAGAATTAGAGAGTCTCACTATGCCTCTTGCAAACATAGGATTGCATATTTAGAGCATTCGGCTGCATCTACTCTAGGAACTCCTTGCATGAATGATCATGACATTATCTCTTCCTTTCAAGTCCCCATGCATTATAACACTGCTATGATTCATGAGTTAGAAGAGGTTAATGTGGGTGCTAAAGGTCAAATGATTGATAATTTGCCTGATTTGGTTCATATCTGTGATGCTGATGGAAATGTGATTGGTTAAGTTTGCTTGAATCTGCTGTTTGATGAAGTCTGATCTGTGATGTTGTATTGGTACTTGCTGTTATGTACCACTTTTGCTATTTTCTGATGTATTTGTACTTTGTAAGGATTCTGTATTGTCTGTTGCTATGTAATATTCAAACTTTGTTGATCTTTGAGTTTCAGAAGTGTATGCACTTCTTTGGTTTGTAATGACTTAAAACAGGTTCATGATTTTATTTTAAATAATCAGTGAACTACACTGATTATTGAGAACACTTTTGGTAATATATCATGGCTTGTTTTGTTGCAAATCTGTCTTTATAAATCTTATGCAAGAAAAATGTTTATATTATCTTGTTTCTCTATTGTGATAAAACTGCTAGTATAAGAGTAAGTAATGTTTGTCAGATTCAGTCTTATTATACTCTGCCTTATCTAGTATTATGTGGTACTTATCAACTTCTGATTTATACTTAACAAAAATATTTACAAAATTAGTAATCAATTTTTAACAATTATGCAGTACTTTCATGATTAATCTAAATTGATATATAAATCTTTTGTATTAAAACTGACAGATTACCAAAGGGTGGTCCTTGTACTGTATTTAATTAACATGCAGGAAAAATGCCCCTGAGTGAACTCCGGAAGCAAAGAATGGCAAGGTTAAGTCCTTTGAAGCCAGCAAGAACCTTTCAGAAGCATACAAGGGACCCAACTTGACTTCCCAAGCAACCTATCAAAATCCACAAGGTAAAACAGGTATATATATTCTGAACTTCTGCTCTTTTTACTTCACATACACACACTAGATTAATGTATGGTGTTTCAGTCTCATACCAATCCAACTGTGGAAATTGACTGTGTAAAATTATTGAGTATCAATAATGTGGACTTATATGTATTATTTTTGGTTATTTTAGAAATGTGATTTTTCCTTAGAATGTATTAGATCTCCAAATTGTGAAGTCTGTTACTCAGACCTAGAATAGACATAGATTGTATTAATGTTAGAATTTGTAACATGACAATCGCCAGCAAAGTCGATTTGACCAAATAGTATGTATTAGATCTCAGACTTTGTAACATGAACATTGATTGTATTAGTGACAGTCTTTGTAAATTGTGATTGAAAATTATGTATGTTAGACTGTAAATCACTAAGGACGTGTTTGCATGAATCATGTTACGTTACAGACTGAAAAAGAATAAAATTGGATTAAAACAAATTGTCTAAAGTTACATGCAATCTGTCAAACTGAAATGAACTTGCTAAAACTAAAATAACTGATCTTTGATATGAGTTCAAACAGACGGTTAAATCACACCATCATGCAATTATACTTATAAAAACTGTATTGACTACTAATATATATAATCAGTATTGGCTCTTAAAAATTACATCCTATCTTTTAAATCAAACCATGCATGCTTAAAATACTGGTTCTTTTTTATTTGCTAAACTGACTATATCTCAACAGTATTACATCAACTATTTTCTTTCAATACATGCAAAAACAGATCAACAATATCATGCATATAATTCCTACTTGATCAAAATACATGTACTTGACTAGATCTATGATCAAATTGCCATGTTTTCTAAATCAATACTTTTAGATAAAACTCTTCCTCATAAATATATATACACTCTTTTTGGCATATACCAAACAAAAGGGGAAGAGAAATTATGATCAATTTGAACAAGTATAAGAGAATTGGACCCCTAATTTTCAATTTTTAGTAAATTGCTATCTTTTTTATATACAAGGATCTGTATGTGCTTCTATTATTGTATATGATACATCTAACAAAGTATTTTGCAGGATCTCAAGAAAGAGATTTAATCTCTAAGTAAATAAATGATTTATGTGCAAAATATTTTTCAAAAATTCATGCATACACCAAGGGGAAGCACACACTATTAATTTTATGTTTGTTTGGCAAATACCAAAAAAGGAAGATTGAAAGGATATCTTCGATATATTATTTATTTTGGTATTTGTATGATTAAACATAAAATTAAGAACACGTAGATCCTCTCCATTAGGACATGAATTTAATTGATCCAAATCAAAGTCAAAAAGTCAAACTAGCAAAATCATGTCTTTAAAACAGATAAAAGAGATATTCCAGTTTTGCAAAAACTTCAAAATTATATCTATATGGAATATATCTCAAAGGCAATATGATCAAAGAAGAAACATCAAGATATGATATTTCTTAGATCTGTGTTGCAACAGGAATATGGCAACAAGCTCGAATAAGGAATATATCAGAAATATTCTTTAGAGGTCTCGTGCTATATCTAAAATATTTAACTCTTCGCTCCAAAATATATCTCTACATATATCAAAAGAGTTTTTATTCAAAGTTTATTAATATTCAAGGTTGGAATATTAATATCCAGTTCTGTAACTCATTTATGAATACTTACAGTAATTTTCTCCCATTTCCTAAAATCAACATTTCTCGGAGAAAATTATTCAAAAATATTTAAACATATTTCCTATCATCCAAATATATTTTATATATTAGGAAATATATTTTAAATATTTATACAAGTCAAAACTTTGGTCAAAAGATTCATCTCCTTTATTTCAAGATCATCGATATTTTTAATCGGAAGAAAGGCTGACAGAATAGTTTCATTTTTAGATAAAATACTTCCACATGCTAGAATGACTTGAAATTTGGTATGGATCATTTAAATGATATTTTCTAAGTATGGTTAAAATTTCATAGCATTCAGAGAATTTTTGTCCGGGCACAAAAATCGAGGCAGTTGGTCCCACAGTTGACCACGTTTGACCTAGCTACCTTTGACTAAAATTGACCAAAACTTGCGGGACATAATTTTATATTATTGAAGTATTTATCATATTTTTTATGGTATTTATTTAGGAGTTTTTAAGGTGGTCATAATTAATGGTGTTTAATCCTTAATTAAAGTGATTAAACAATGATTAAAAGAAAAGGAAAAAATATATATATATATTCAAATATCTCAGCTGAGATTTTGAATCCATAAATTGTTTGTCTTATATGGCTATGTCAAAGAAACACAACCTACTTGCCAAGTCATCAATCCAAGTGACATACACCATCCACCATCCATTTTCCTCAAATCTCCACCATTCAATCCACCCAACCCCTCCTATAAATAAACCCCCACCCCAATCCATTTTCTTCAAGATAAAGAGCCAAAAAGTTGCTGGGATTTTTTCAAGAAGTGTCTCTCTTCATCTCTTTCAAATTCTATACACACACTTCTTCTTAAAAACCCAAGCTTAGCTTCAAATTCTATACTCACAAATCTTCTCTCTCTTCTATATACTTACATATATATAAGGTTTTTGAAACCCAAGCTTAGCTTCACCCAACCAAGATTTATCCCACCAAGTGAATTCATCCACTACCACTTTCCGGCCTCCCGAAGGGCTGCCCAAGTTCGACCAAAGTGTCAAAATCCGGCCGAACCTCCGGCGAATTTTTCGGCGAACTTTTCCGATCGTTCTTCAAAAGTGGTAACTTTTAACTTCTTATTTGAGTTCTTTTGATTTGAGCTTTGAACTTAATATCTCTACTTCATCTTAAGCTCTAATACAAGATCTCTTATAAACAAAGTTCTCAAGAGAACTAAGATTCGAACTCGGAATTCGAATAAGTACTTGATCTTCACATAAATCATCTCAAAAAGAAGATCTATAAATAAAAGTACTTTATCTCCAAAGGGGAGATTATATTTGACCCAAGCTCGCGAGTTAGCCAATTATTTTTATTATTGGATCTTGGCTAACATTATTCATGCACATAAAATATTACGAAGTAAAGTTTTAATCCCTTCTAACATCTCTAGTGTTCCGGGGGATTATAACTCGATCTATAAACACTTCGTAATTTGTCAAATATCAAAACGGATTAAGTTCATGAGTTAGCCAATTACTTGCACTTTATTTAATTGGATCTTGGATAACCATTTCGTGCACATAAATTATTACGAAGCAAAATTTTAATCCCTTCTAACATCTTTAGTGTTCCGGGGGATTATAACTCGATCTATAAATACTTCATAATTATCCGTTAAAATTAAGGACGAATCAAATCCATGAGTTAGCCAATTAATTTCACGCTATTTAATTGGATCTTGGCTAACACATATCGTGTATATAAAAAATTACGAGTCATATCGTATAAGCCTCTTCTAACATCTTTCAGTGTTCCGTGGGGTTATACTATGATATATATAAAATACTCGTAATTATTCATCCAAACTTCGAAAGCACAATCTTAAGACAATTACTTGTACTTATTTAATTGGATCTTGGCTAAGACTCATAAATCTTACAAACGTGCTTGAAGTTAAAAGAGTACACTTTGACCTTATAATCGTCAATATACAAGTATACCCTAAAACCTTAAGTTGATATACTTAAAGGTAAATTACAACTCTGAGGTTGTAATTAAAGTATTCTTCGATCTATAAATATTTAATCGAAAGAAGAAGAATACTAAATAAGTCATAAGCCATAAGTGCTTAATATAAGAAGACTTCTCATATTACTCCACAACTTTATTAAATCTATAAAGGAGTAATTATAAATATACTTGACCATCTTGTATTATTCTAAGTCAAGTATAACTAATTAGTTTTAATATTCTTATTTGGATATTATACTACTTGTGGGCTAGTACAGTAACATACTAGTTCAAAACAAATATTTCTCTACTTGTTTTATTTTGTGAATTGTCTTATTAGTTTTGTAGTGAGGTGAAGTGACATGAGGTGAGTCTCGTTCTAAGACCCAAGTCCTAGACGTACTAACGGGGTGTTAGTAGTCTTCGCACCGTGAAGAAGAGGAAAGACCCAAGACTGGATCACTAAGATCCAAGACCGACAAAAGCTAAGGAAGCCAAGTCCACACAAAGGCTCTACAACAACTTTGAAGAAATAGCGGGGAGTTATTATCTAAGATAAGTTGTGTAGGTAATACATTTATTTTAAGGTGGTGACCCTTGTGTTACGCACGAAGATAAATACTTGTAAAGGGTGTAAAGGCTTCTCCGCCTACTAAAGGAGCGAGTTTATTATAAGGGAAAATCCTGAGTCCGGGAGAGGAGCTCGGGGACTGGAGTAGGGGTGAGCGAATCTATTAGAGGTTGCGCCATCGCGAACTAGGATAAAATCACCGTGTGGTATTTTCCTTCCTTGCACTTTATTTTTTCGCACATATAAACTGCATAACCACTCGGTAAAGTTTTGAAAAGGGATAAAATATTTTTAAAATGCCACAACAATTTTTAAATTGGTAACTAAGCTATTCAACCCCCCTTCTAGCTTAAAATAACCCTCATACGGGACCTTACACTTTCTACCGTTGCTGCAATGATGCTCACTGGTTTTTGTTCATTCTGGACATTAATCAACATAAACTCCTTTTAGTTGATCCTCTTGCTGAATGGGGGGATAATCTTAAGAGTATTTACTCTCGATATATATATATGGCATGGTATTCTATGTTCTTCGTAATTACTTTGCTAGTCAAATTACATACACTTGTCATTGTTGGTTACTAATTATATGAAATATTTGTAGGAGTGCATAATGCCAGCTATGTTGCATTACTTGGATCATTCCAGATTTGATGGACATAAGATGAAGGTTCATTTCGTACAGGAACGGCCGAGGCAGGCCAATACCCATGATTGTGGCATGTACGTGGGCAAGTACATGGATGATATACTTAATGGCATATCGTTAAGAGATGCTGTTTGGGAGCCTGGATTGGGTATTTGGACATCCCGGTATTGCATAGCTTGGAAGCTTTCAAAAGGGCTCGCTAGACGGATAAGTGACTATGGGATCCAGCAGAGGAAAGTGGGACCATAGTTTATTATTTATTATGTACATTTCATGGTGGATTATATATATTTTGGATTTGTTTCAGTGTTTTCTTTGTTATTGATTATGATTATGTTTACTGGATTGATGTTGTATTGAAATTTGATGGTGATTGGTTGAGTTTAATTTAGATCATGATTGTGGTTGCTTTGATTGGTTGTTGATTTAGATTTAGTTGAAACGGGTTGGTAAATTATAAAAATAAAAGGAACCATGTCGTTTTTTTCTTAAACTATGAACCAGACGCAGGTTTTACTCGTAATTTATATGTAGATCACCATGATGTCGATGTTAGCAGTAGAAAGGTCTGTGACCAGTTTTCTGCAGAAAACTGATCACAGACCCCAGCATTGAGTCATTGCGCGAGTGGGTGATTGCAGCATTGACTCAATACAGGACACATGATATTTTACACATTTAACAGTTTAGTCACCCAATTGTTTACACTTACAGTTGTTCCCCTCCGCAATGAGTGGTTGCAGGCAGTCTGATATTTTTCTTCAAAATTAATATTTAATAATTTAATTAATTAAATATCTTTATTATCCATCATTTTTCTATAAAATTAATATTTAATTATTGATTTCATTAAATGTCTCTATTATCCATTATTTTTATTTAAAATTAATATTTAATTATTGAATTAATTAAATGTCTCTATTATCCATCATTTTTATTTAAAATTAATATTTAGTTGACTTTTTTAACTTGTAGTTGACTTTTATGATTAAATATTAATTTACAAAAATTTTGGTGAATATTGTATATTAAACTTATTTTAAGAGTTTTTCTGTTGAAAAATGTTTACAAAATATTATTATAGTCAAATTTAATTTTCTAACCTAAAAGAGGCAGTGAGTTCGAGAAGAACAGATCACCCAGCAATGAAGCATTGCAGCAGTTTTGACCTCCCGCAATGTCTCATTGCTAGGTTCTCTGTTTTTACGGTCTCGTTGACTATTTTAAGGTCTAGTTGACTTTGTTTATTAAACACTTTTTTCAAATTTTCCGGTTAGTACTGTATATTTTAATTATTTTAAGAGTTTTTGGTGTTGAAAAATGTTTAAAAAATATTAATATTATTAAACTTGGTTTTATTAACAAAAAGAGGCAGTGTGTTTCGGTTGGAACAGAGCTTCCCGCATTTCTTCAATGTGCCCCTGCAATGAGGCATTGATGGGTGCCCTGCCCCCGCCTCTTTCTTTTTTTTCCTTTTGTAAAATTTATTTAAATCTGTAATGTATCAAAATTTCTCACACTAAAATTTTTAAAATAACATTAATATGCAATATTATGTGTAAATTTTAAAATAACATTAATATTATGTAATTTAAATAGAAAAGTTAAAACAACTAATATAGTACTTGTTAACAAGTTTTAGGTTAATACAATACATAATTTCAAATACTAGTCCCTAGTTGTCCTTAGGTGGATTAGGACAATTTCTTCGATCATGTTTTCCTCCAATCTCCCCACAATTATTACACTTTCGAGGCTTGATATTTGAAGTTGGCGTCTCAATTCCACTTTTAAATCTTCTCGCCCTTTTTCTTCCTTTAGTTTCTGACCTTGGAGGATCGAATATTGGATCATGTTGGTAGTCCTCTTGAGTTTCCACCTCATTGGTTCTTTCACTACGCTCTTCATCCGCAAAAACATCTTCCAAGTATCTCTTCTCTCTATCAATCACACCCATTAAGTATTTATACCGTGAAACAGAACAACTACCGGAAGCAACTAAATCTTGAAAAAAATTGCACAATGCACCATACCTTAATGGTTGTGATGCACCATCATTACCAATAGCGGGAGGAGCATATGGAAGAGGCCCCGCAATTTTGTTGCCATTCATTGTCCACCTACCCATGATGAGACTTTCCGGTATATTGATTTTTTTGTCAAGATAATGGATTATGTGTTTGCAAATCATCCCGGAATGTTCAAACTTCTTACACGAGCATTCAATTTTTTCGTACATGAAAACTGTCACTCGGTATTTTCTTCTGCAATTCTCCGGCACGGTAGCCTTCTCAACCAAATACAGTTTCGACATAAAAGTTCCACTGTTGTTGAACTGTTCACGATGTAACATGTACTTTTCATAAGCTCTTTTTGAAAATGTTTGAACATTTCTTTCGTGTAGATTTCGGATGCATGCATTTCCAAGGACGAGTGCAAAACTAATCTCCTTTCCAATTGTTCGGTGTCATAATCGGCTTTAACCTCCTTCAGATATTGTGTCTCCAAATCCTTTTGGGAGTTCTCAATGAATTCCTTCAAACCAGTAGATGATTGCACATATTCATCAAAAAAAGAATTTGTAGACTCGCTTCTTGAAGTTGTAGTCATGACGGCAGAAAAATATTGCTTCGTATAAGCACCAATCCATTGAGTTCTAATAGCATACATGTCATTTAACCAAGCATGATCCTCAAGATCGTACTTCTTGACTAATTGCTCCCATCCACCTTCAAATTCTCTAGGTGTCAACGACTTGTACACATATGCATTAAACTATGTCTTGAAGTCCGGTAAATTTGTGTACAAATAAGACAACTTCTCGGGAAACTTACTACTTATATGCCATGTACAATATGTATGCTTTATTTGTGGCATAGGCATGACCTCGGCAATGGCATTTCCCAATGCAATATCTTGATCAGTAATAATTGTTCGAGGCGGTTTATTGTCGACGGCTTCCAACCATGTCCTCAAAACCCACTTATACGATGCCTCAGTCTCATCCTTTACGAGTGCAAATCTAAATAGTATATTTTGATAATGGTGGTTTACGCCCTAATAGGTATGAAAGGCATACAATACATATTCATCTGGTAAGTTGAATCGAATGTAACCACATCACCAAAATTCTTGTACGCGTTCATGGACCGATGATCAACCCACACCAAACCCCGTACACGATTCTCATCATCTACATCCACCCGATAAAAGAAATTACCAGAACTATTTTCTTGTAGTTCTCGTAGCAAAGTAACCCACACTACCCATCACCCGAATCAAACACTCGGCGCAGAATATAACGTAGACATTACATACGTCTTGATTAGAAGAACCAAGATTTTCAACACCCCCTTGTCTCGCTAAGAAACTTCATTACTTTGCTCGTCTCAATTCCCGATTTGTTAAACAACTCAATCAATGATCGCATCATAGGATCCATGTTGAGTGATCATTGAAAAAATTGAACTTTTTTCGGCGACACAAATCTATGATTGTGTTCTAAATCCACCGAACTAATTTGCCATTTGTCCATCTTCACTTTGTGAACGACACACATTCGAGCACCACAATTCATTCGTGGAATTACCTTTCTAACTCGTTTTCCTTTACCTAATTCCAACGGCGTCGCTCCTACCCTTCCATCTTTTTGACAAATAAACAAACGGTATGATGGTTCATTTGTGTTTGTTCGCCTATGAGTATTCCTAATTATTATCTCGAATCCCTCTTTTCGACCATAATTCCTATAAAATGTTTCTGCATCATCCAATATATCAAAAATCTTGCCGACATAAGGCACAACATCGTTACTATTCTTAAATCCATGATTCTTTTTCTCAACATTTTTCTCATCTTTTACATCATCAACATTTTCACCGTCAAAATTATCACCACCAACATTATCATCAATATTATGACCACCAACATTATCACCACCAACATTATCAAAATCAACATTATCACCATCAACATTTTAAAAATCAACATTATGACCACTAACATTATTAACATCAGTATTATCACCACCAACATCATCACCATCAACGTTATTCATATTATCATCACTATCAAGATTTACAATATCTTCATCGACAAATAACTTACGACGAGTTACGGGGGTTCGTCTGACGGGAGTGTAATAATTGTAATTATCATTTTCACTAGAAGAACTACAATCTTTAAATTAAAAAGAAGCCATCAACAATCGAAAACTAACCTTTTGATATCACCTTTGATGAAACAATAACCAAAAAATTTGAAATTATTGAAAATAAATTGTAAAATGAGGAAGAAGAAAGGAAGTATATCAAATAAACTGTTGAACACATCTCCAGAAATGTTTCATTGCTGGAGTGACTCATTAAAGATGACCACCAACCAGCTTTTGGAACCATTAAGGAAGAGTTTTTTCCGCAATCACGCATTGCGCCACTCCCCTTCCAGCAATGAGTCATTGCGGAAGATGCAATGACTCATTGCGGGAGGACGCTGATTTAAATGTAACGGTTCTTCCCTGTTTTATTTATTCTAATTCATTTTTTTGTTAAAAATGAAATTTTAAATATTTTTTTGAACTTATATTTTGATATTTTTGAATTAATTTTTTAAACTAAAATATTTAAATTAAATATTGAATTTAAAATTTTTGAGTGAAAAGTTTTTTTTAATTATTTCTTCGAAATAGTATTTTTAAATTTTTATTATTACGAAATATTGTGAGTTTTATGTTTTTTAAAATTATCAAATGAGTTATTTTAGTTAAAATAATAATATTATGAATTTTAATAATAAAATTTTATATTATTAATTTTATGCTTTTTGTGAATTCAACCTTATTTTTTGTGCAAATATTAAATCAAATTCTTATTTTTCGAGTTAATATTTTTAATTTAATTATATTTTTGAATATCAATATTAATCAGGTAAAATTATAAATTCAAAATAATAGTAGTAATAATCATATGGGTTTTTTTGAAATTAATATCAATTTTGTGCCAATATTAATAAAAATTGACCGGTCAAACATTGAGGAGTTTGACCGATCTATTGCATTAGATCATTGCTGTAGAAAGATTTGCCGCTTTAAAGCATTGCTGCAACAAATGTTTCAATAAAATTTTATCGAATTTTCGTTACCTATAAAAAAAATAAAACAACTTAGCCCCCGGAATGTTAAATATTTTATCGTAACAAATTGTATAAAAATACACTCTGCCACAACCACCCGTCGCAGTATTTTATATATGTTGGGGCTGTGGTGAACACCTCCCGCATTGACGCCCTGCGGGAGGGATTTTTTCTATCATTTTATCCTCATTTATTTTTTTAAATGGAAAATTTGTTTATAAAAAAATATTTTATTCTTCATAACTTCATTAAACAAGACAAATGTGTTATTATACATAATTTTGACATATTTAAAATTTAAATTAAAATAGTTTGATTAGAATTCACTCAAAAAAGTTTTAGAAAAACAAGTATGATTGTTTATCGATTAATAAATAATTTTAACAATACTACATTCATACATTTTAGTTACCATATTCGGATTTTTATTTTTTTCATTAAAACTAATATTTTAATTATTTTTCCGATTATATATATAATTTATTTTTAAAATTTTAACTCATTATACAATTGATAATAAATGGAAAATTTTTTTATAAAAAAAAGATTCATCATAACTTCATTAAACAATACAAATGTGTTATTATACATAATTTTGACATATTTAAAATTTAAATTAAAATAGTTTGATTAGAATTCACTCAAAAAAGTTTTAGAAAAACAAGTATGACGGAAGACGACACCTTTCGATCAATAAACAATTTTAACAATACTACATTCATAGAATAAATGGTTTCTAACTCCGTTATTATCGAAGCAAAAATTAATTCATAAAATTCCTACCGCCTTTAAGTATTGCGGCAGTTGTCACCTGCAATATCCCAATGCGGGCCAGCAATGTCCAAATGCGGGTGATGTTCTGCAATGAACCAATGTTGGTTTCCGCAATGAACCAATGCGGGGTACCCGGTGGTTACTACAACCACCGGGGGGTTGCGGACCAAAACCCTTTTTTAATATTATATTTTAATTTTATTTTGTGTCAAGTGTAATTTTTTTAATTTTTTTATTTTAAAAAATTTCACTGTTAACAAAATTACTTTAAATGAATATAACAAAAAATTAATAAATATTTTCTAATATATAGGTAATGTTTGTTAACTAATTTTTCAGATGTTTAGATCTTTACAATTATATCAAAAAAATTTACATGAATAAATAAGATACATGATGATTAGATCAACAGACTTGATTCATGTATTTAGATTTTCAAGTGATAAATCAAATAGATTTGAGATTATAGTCAACAGCCTAAACATCAACAACAAGACGCTGTATGAAATGTGTTCCAGTAAAGTGTTATGTTAATATGCAAGAAAGTTCTCCCATAGGCTAGGGAAGACTTGGCTGCACTGCACAAGGACTTTGAGGAAGTTGGGCTAGAATCTAGTGATGAGACGATTAATATGATACTAAATAAAGATTCTCTTTTGCATCATTTTTTTATCTAACTTTTTTTGCGATTATTTTTAAGTTGCATAACGAGGTCTTGAAAACAAACACCTCATCTACAATTATGTATTATTTTCCGTTTTAATTTTTAATGATAAATAGTAAAAATTAGTTAAGATTCTCTTAATTCTTTTTTAAGCAAAATTAAAATAAATGCATATTACCAAATAGTGGTGAGTTAGTCTCATAATATTTTAGTCACAATCACTTTTTATGTAAAAAAGAGACATGTCCAACAAATACACCTATGAGCAAAATTTATAACGAGAAATCAGCAGCTTAAATGAGAACCCATCATCTATATTAAATCCATGCCATCTTCCTATAAAATTAATGATTTTCCCGCTATAATCCTAGTTATGTGTGTAATTATATATGTATATATATTTATAATTTAATAGTTATTATACATATATGTTTGTATTACTTTTTAATATTTTATTTTAATTTTATTTAATGTTAAGTTTATTTTTATTAAAATATTTTTTTAAAAAAAATTTCATTGTTAACTAAATTTATTAATTATATTTATAACTATTTTTAGTGTACGTTATGTATTTATAAAAATCACTTACAAACAACTATATTAAAAAGTTAGTAAATGTTTTGTAATATATATAGGTAATGTTTGTTAACTAGTTTTTCAGATGTTTAGATTATTACAATTATATCAAAAAAAGATTTTATTAATTATATATTTTATTTTTACTTGTATTAAATAAAAAAATTAAAAAAATATTTATAATGATTTTTTACAACCTCTTTTTTTTAAAAGATAGATATAAAATATGAATAAAATTGTTAAAATTTGAAAATAACAATCAATATTATTTTTCAAACATGGCTAACCATTATTAAAAAATTTGTAAATATACCTAATATGAAAAAAGATACCTCTCACACACTTATTAACAAAACTTTTAGATAATTAGAAAACATCAAGCAACATATATTGAATGAGAAACCATCATCTATATCTAATCCACCTCATTTCCTTAAAATTAATGTTTTCTCGTGCTATAACCCTAGTTATTTGTGTATACATGTATATATATTTATAATTTAATAGTTATAATATATATATACATATGTGTGTGTGTGAGAGTGTGTATTATTTTTAATATTATATTTTAATTTCATTTAATGTTAGGTGTAATTTTTTAAACTATTTTATTATAAAAAAATCATTTTAACAAAATTACTTATGAACGAATATAATAAAAAATTAGTAAATATTTTATAATATATAGCTAATGTTTGTTAACTAGTTTTTCAAATATTCAGATTACTACAATTATATCAATTTTTTATTAATTGTATATTTTATTTTCACTTGTATTAAATAAAAAAATTAAATAAATGTTTTTTATAATAATTCATTTACAACCTCTTTTTTTCAAAAGATAGATAAAAAATATGAATAAAATTGTTAAAATTTGAAAATAATAATTAATATTATTTTTCAAATATGCCTTACCATTATAACTAATATCATTAAAGTAAAATTTCTTATTGATTGAATAAATTTTAGATAATTTTATAATATTTTAGTTAATTTAAATAGTTATATCCGTTTAAAATACTCTGAGACTTGTGTAGTATGCAATTTGTGACTATAAACCATCAAGTGAAATTTTCCCATTTTGAAAAAAACAAAAAATTTCACTAATTTAATTAATTAAAAGGCCACGCGTTTTTTTTGACAAATGCAGAAAATTTTCATTAAATTGAAACACCAATAGCATAAAATGAGATTGGAGAAGTGGCACCCCAACTATCTAAATGCTGGACACTAGCTATAGACATGCCGAACGTACCTCAGCTATCTACATGCCGGATACCATCTATAGACGTGTCGAAAGTGTAAACCCATGAAAGATGAACAATCTTTAGTTGTGAAAGGTGAACTCTTGCAATAATCACCACTGTCCCAAATCCGATATAGGCGTTGCTGATCACCAAAAATATCAATAAATTTGTTCTCAACAGATCCATCACCAGATAAACCCAAACATGACTAAACAAAAACATTTCAAACACTCCAAAAGGAGAGACAAAACACACACTCTAAGAGGAGAGACACATATACCAAAAAAATTGAGTTTTATTGAAAGGAAATTAACGAGAATAACTAAAAATGAAGGGGTTGGGGCTTTCTACCGGAGAAAACCAGTGAAAGCCCCTCGATTTACTTGAAAATGGACAAACCCTAGTAGAGGGGAGGAAAGAAGAAAAAGGCCACGCATTTAATTACCCCTCAACTAAGTCACGTGGGATTTTAAGAATGTAGTACAAAAGTACTTTTGGAGTATGTATGTGTTCGGAGTTCAGATTTGACGTCGGATTACTGAACAAAAGGATGTAGGATTTACTAAACAAAAGTTAGAAAATATTTTGTAATATATATAGGTAATATTTGTTAACTAGTTTTTTATATGTTTAATGTTTAAAAAATTAAAAAAAATATTTATAATAATTCATTTACAACCTCTTTTTCTTCAAAAGATAGATATAAAATATAAATAAAATTATTAAAATTAAAAAATAATGACTAACATTATTTTTAAAATATGCTTTATCATTATACTGTTTTAACTAATTAAAATAGCTATTTTAGTTGGAGATGCCTATAATATATAAATAGAGACTTGTGTGGTAGGCAGTTTGTGACTATAGACTACATATGCATAAAAAGTCTTTGGCCCGAAAATATGGCCCGACCCGATCCAGTCAAAACCAATCCCTTTTGAGTTTTAGAGATATTAAAAAATAAATTAATGAAACGTACACCAATTTAGAGTTTAGGATTTAAGGTTTAGGGTCTTTAGGCCCTAAACCGTAGAGCCTAAACCCTAATTTAATATGGGATCGGCCTAAACCTTAGGAACCGAACCGATCGTGATCATTAACTATTTTTAATATTTTAAGGTTCACCATTTCTTAATTTGGACTTTATAAATATTTATAGTTATCAATAAAATACTAATAAAACATCCTTCAGAATAACGTGTTAAGCTAAAAAATATAACATTATCTAGTATTTTTTGGTAAAAAAAGAATGCAAAACGGAACTTGAACATGAGTTTTCCTAAAAAAACCAAACTCCATTCCCCGTTTTACCATAAAAAATAAAAAAAATTTGAAAAACATAACACGAATCCACGCTTTTTCATGTTGAAAATTATGAATAATAATAAAAGCAAAATGAGAGACTGTGTTTTGGGTTTAGAAAAAACGGAACAAAAGACCGCGTTTTGAAGTGATATTTAGGGTCATATTTTTTTAAAATGACATTAAGGACTATTTTACCCAAAAAATAACATTTGGGACCCGCACCGTGTAATATGTAAATAGAAACTTGTGCGGTAGTCAGTTTGCGACGATAAACTGTCATAAAACTGTCATTCGAAATTTTCATTAATTTAATTAATTAAATGACCACGCGTTTATTTATTTCTCAACAAGCCACGTGCGATTTTAAGAATGTACTACAAAAGTACTTCCGGAGTATGTACGTGTTCGGAGTTAGAGAATTTACGTCGGACTAGCTTTATACCCGTGCGATGCACGGATGATTTAAAAAAAATTATAATATTTTTATAATTTTTTATTTTCTTTTAAAAATTATTATGTTTGTTAATTTATTTTTAGTGGTGATAATATATATATATATATAATTTTGTTTAGTTATTTTAGAATGTGAATTTGATGTATTTTTATATTTTTGTAATTGTGAAATTAACAAAATTTGTAGTTTTTTTTCTTTCTTAGTATTATTGTTATGCTGTATAACAATAATACTAAGAAAGAATGTACTACAAAAGTACTTCCCGAGCATGTGTTCGGAGTTGAGAATTTACGTCTAATTACTAAACAACCTATATATATTCATTCATTCATACATTCGTGTTTCGTCGTTATTAAACACAAGTACGATTGTATTGTTTCAACATGGCTGTCAAAAGATATTGCAATCTTTCTTTCCTTCCATCAGAAATCATCGAGTCCGAGATATTGCCCCGACTTCCTGTAAAATCAGTTTCGAGATTTAAATCAGTTTGTAAATCCTGGAATTTGCTCATCTCATATAACCCTGATTTCATCAAGTCTCATCTTGATCTTAATCCCAACAAAGATTCTCTCCTTGTTATGACTAGTGAAAGGAAAAAGTATGAAGAGACTAGAGACGAGTCTCTATTTCAAGGGTCCACAGCCATGATTGGCTCCGTAAATGGTTTAGTGTGTTTTTATAATTGGCATCACGAGTTTGAAGGAATAGAATTTGTAATATGGAATCCTGCTACGAAGCAGTGTTTGGCCAATATCCCACTTCTCCCTAGTAGATTTGAGGAAAGAGAGCATGATGGCTTGATTGAAGACTGTTTTGGATTTGGTTTCGACTCAGTTGCTAATGATTTTAAAGTTATGTACGTTATTACCATTGAAGACCAACCATTAGTAGGGGATATCTATTCATGCAAACAACGTTGTTGGAAGAAGATCACCCCCTCCAACTTCCTTTTCCGTGGTTATGTGCCTCCTCTTGCACTGCAAGTTGTCTTCCGTGGTTCCCCTTATTGGTTGAATGTACAACCTAATGGTAAAAATTCACGTCTCACTGTGATCTGGTTTGATGTTCAAAACGAGATCTTTCGGCTGTTGCCTGAAATTGGTTCAATTGATCAAAAACAAGATGCTGTTATAATGAATTTTGAGGATTCTATTGCTGTCATGGTTTATAATCGGAAAGTGTTACTAACTGAACCGGTTGATGTATATGTTTTCAACGAGAGATGTGATGTTTGGAGAAAGATGTCTATTGGACCGGTTATTGGTAAAGAACTAACTATATACCGGTGTGGAGAACATTTGTTTCAATGTTTTAAAAATGGTGATACTTTATTTATGAGTTTCAAACGGGAACTATGCAGTGTTAATCTCCAAACCCATGCAATCAAGAGTATGGGGAAGGAACCAAAATCATGCCATATTGTCTGTTGCTGCGCTTACTCGGAGAGTCTAGTATCCCTGGAGGGAATGACGGACTTCAAGGAAAAAGAAGACACGATTGGAGTTTTGTTTCTTAATAAAGCTTGACTTCCCTGCTTGTGAGAGAGAGAGAAGGAAGGAGAGAAAGAGGGGAGACAGAGAGAGAGAGAGATGATAATGATGAAAAGGAAGTTATTCGGGGACAATGTGCTACTATTGCATAGATTGGCCTGATACCAAATTCTAAACTATTTGATTGAAGGGTAATCATTTACCAAGTATTCTGAGCTTTCCTTGGTTGACTACCTGATGTTTTTAATGTACCATATGATTTGCTTCAAATCCTTATATCGACTATGATGTTTTTGAATTCGTTAAAGTTATGTTAATTTTCATTGGATTATCTTTATGCATGTGATATTTGAAGTTGTAAATATATTCCGGAGATTGTTGGTTTGAGTAAGTCAAGAGTCTTTTTGGAATTTATAGTTTTGTTTTTTCGTTGTTTGACGTATATAAGTGGAGTTGTTGGAGGGTGAATGGACTGTGGGGAGTGATTCTGGCTGTGCTTAAATTGTGTTTGAAAGGAAAAAACCCAATTTACCTACATTGACTTGAGCCTTGTTTCATCTTGTCCCTTTGTCTGGTTTTATTATTGTAGTAGTCATCTTGAGCCTTTGCTTAATTTTAGCTAGAACTAGGAGTACTAATTTGATAATCTAGACTTTAGGTTTTAGGTAGTTTGTAGTGGTTTTAGGTTCTATATCTTCTAGTTGTACATGCTGTTCTCAAATTTTCATCAGCCATCCTTTTTTATGGGATTGAACACTCTTAGCCATCCTATATAGCACTACCCCTTCCCATCCGTTAGGATATGTCAAAGTTGTGAAGAATGCATGCTATGTATGATATGTATTTACGAACATGAGGGCCTGCATTATGAAAATCCAACCGACCTCATTTCTTAGACCAAAGGAGATAAGCAGACGATATTGTTTCACATTATGAAAACCTGGCAGGCAGAACTCGGAAGCATATCAATGGCCCAATTTTTTTGTAATTATTACTTGTAGCTGTGTGCTAAAAAGAAGAACAAGAAGAACTGAAAGAAGAACAAAACCCCTTTCAATTATTTAAACACAAATTGCAGCTTATCTACAGCTGCAAGTTCAACAATTTCGAGCAATTAGGGTGTCTGTTCTAATTCTTTTCCTTCTTGGATGCTAAGATTGGAAGAGATCAATACTACAAGTATGCTTCTTTGTTAGGTATCATTTGCTTGGGTTCCCATTGGTGATTTTGCTAAACTGGTTTATTTTCATCTGTTTTGTTCTTTTGGGTACTGAACTGAGGTGAGTAATTTTATTTTGGGAATGTGCTGAGCAGTAAAAGGTTATTTCTTATTGGTACTTTCTTTTATGGAACTCAAATTGTAGTTTGTACGATGGCAGATGTGTTGGCAGATTGCATGATTAGTTGGTACTTGCATCATGAACGCCAATCAAGGCTATAAATCTTTATTAAAAGGTTTAGCTGTCATGTTGGATTTGTGTTATTTTGTTATGATGTTGATAAGCTCATCTATGAGCATGGAGATTAAGCTGTTTTTTTAATATCGTGTTTGTTGCCTGTTTTTCAGCATCGAAATTTGATTTATTCAAATTTTATGAAATCGCTTGAAAATTTATTAGTTACTCCTCAGAAGATTGATCAGTATTATATTGCCGGCATTTAAAGTTCAAATTCAAATTGTTGCAGGTTCTCATATGATGGAGACCAACTACGGAGCACGATATAGACCGGAAAAGGCTTAAAGCCCCAGAAGTAAAATGTAGACCGCAAATACTCTTCTTCCGTCAGATTGTTTGGATGACTGTAGGCTGGGGATCAAATCGAAATTCAGTGGTAACAGAAAGGGAATATTCAACGGTATATAATCAATTTAAATGCATTCTCTGAAGTTTGAATAATATCTTTTCTAGAAAATAAAAATATTATTTGAGGATTGTACCCGTTAATATAGAATAAAAAAATTATGTTTATATAAACAATGGCCAAACGCAGCCATGTAATTATCAATGTGCCTAAAACTTTTTATAAATAAAATAAGCCTCTTAAGTCTTTGTATGCAACCAGTAGTATAAGTTTAGCTAAAATTTATGTAAGTTTAGCTAAGTTTAAAGTTTTAATTTATTGTTAGCTTTGTGACCAGGCTAGCTGTAATTAGTTCATACTTAAATGGTTGAATGGTTTAGTAATTTTAATGGCGAATATTTGTTTTAATAGTTCTAAGATTTGATAACCGATCTTAGACCATGACATTGACATCTATTAAGAAGGGCTTTAATGAAGAAACGCATTCTGAATCTCGACATAACATTAGCTATGGCCTATGAGGTACCAAAGAATTTAATTTTTCGAATGTGATCATGCATTTATTTAGAAAAATTAAAAGGCATGTGGACGAATGTATCCCCAAAAAGTCACGTGGTCTTCCAAATTTATATAAAATTGTAAATAAATTGTATGTTCCAAAAAGTAAATAATTTTTTTTGAATGACAATAGGAACTACTAGGGACTGGGAACTATCGTCTGGCCATAATGTTGGATTATCTCATCATTCTATATTTTTTTCCTAATTTTTCCTTGATTATAATGTTGATTTCTAATTTCTATAGCATGTTCTATTTATAATCAGGATTCCACTAATATTTCAAGGCGATCTGGTACATGTTGCTGCTTCTCATCTAAAGGAGGAAGATTATGTGTATATAGACGGACAACCAAGTGCGGATTCCCCACCATCTGCTTTGAAATGCGAGAAATCAAGTTTGCAGGTAATCATCGACTTTAAGCAAAGCCAAACAGCCCCCAAGTCTTTAGATAATCGATTCATCTCTAGCAAGTTTTATATCTATAACCTAGAGCCTAGAGGTAGATCCATGTTTTTTGCCATAAGTGTTTCCACTTATATTTAATTGTCACCCCATATATCTAAAGTAATTATTATATCATTCTCGGTTTGTTGACCAAATTGACCTGCATTTTATGAGAATGAGACATAGTATAGACCAAATCTCTGTAGCATATAGTTGTTTGTATGACTCGTTTATTTCTAAGAAGTTTATTTACTTCATCATTTCTTGATTACCTTGCGTCTCAATATCAATAACCAAGATCTCAACAATGTGCTGTTGACAAGACATTTTAGGATACTGCTTCTGAATTTCCCACAAAGAATGACCTCCAAGAATATACAATTTTAGACTAAAGCGTGCACATATTCTATTATGCTAGATATGATTTTTCAGCAGGTTATGACTTCATGACTTGACATAAATAAAGCAGTTAATGTATTATTTCAGATTTACTCATTACCCTTTTTGTATGATTGTTATTAATGTTATCTGACCATAAACTTATCATACAGGTTATGGTGCATAATGTCAACTTTGTGGAAGGTTCTTCATGGAAGAAAAACTATAGTGATCGCAAAATTTTAGTTCCTCTAGGTAATTTTGAAGTTTGTTAAATGTTCTAAGTTTAAAACTTTTCTTAATGAATCATTTATAGAGTAGAATTGAGTAGTAGCAATAACACTATTCTTGTGAGACTAATACTATTAATACTATTAATACTATTAAACGGTTTAGCTGTCATTTTATTCGTAGTGCTTTCTTTTCAAACCCCTCCGTAAGTTGGACATGTTGGATTTGTGTTATTTTGTTATGATGTTGATCAGCTCATCTATGAGCAAGGAGATTAAGCTGTTTTCTTAATATCGTGTTTGTTGCCTGTTTTTCAGCATCAAAATTTGATTTATTCAAATCTTGTAAAATCGCTTGAAAATTTATTAGTTACTCCTCAGAAGATTGATCAGTATTATTTTGCCTGCATTTAAAGTTCAAATTCAAATTGTTGCAGGTTCCTATATGATGGAGACCAACTACAGAGCATGATATAGACTTGAAAAGGCTTAAAGCCACATAAGTGAAATGTAGACTGCAGATATACTCTTCTTCCGGCAGATTGTTTAGATGACTGCAGGCTGGGGATCATATCGAAATTCAGTGTTGACAGAATGAGAATATTCAACGGTATATAATCAATTTAAATGCATTCTCTTAAGCTTGAATAATCTCTTTTCTAGAAAATAAAAACACTATTTGAGGATTGTACCCATTAATATAGAATAAAAAATATTATTTTTATATAAATAATGGCCAAACGTAAGCCATGTAATTATCAATGTGCCTAAAACTTTTTATAAATAAAATAAGCATCTTAAGTCTTCATATGGAACCAGTAGTATAAGTTTAGCTTAAATTATATAAGTTTAGCCAAGTTTAAAGTTTCAATTATTGTTAGCTTTGTGACCAGGCTAGCTGTAATTAGTTCATACTTAAATGGTTGAATAGTTTAATTTTTTAATAGTTCTAAGATTTGATAAGCCGATCTTAGACCATGACATCGACATCTGTTAAGAAGGGCTTTAATGAAGAAACGAATCTAAATCTCGACATGACATTAGCTGTGAGGTACCAAAGAATTTAATTCTTCGAATGTGATGCATTTATTTAATAAAGGGTATTCAAGTTGCTAGGGGTGCACCGTTGATTTCGCACCATGTTCTTTGCGGATGACACTTATATTTACTGTAGAGCCAACAGGGATACATCTGCTCAAATTATGGAGATTCTGAACATTTTTGTATGTGCATCAGGCCAAAAAATAAATGCGACCAAGTCATCTATGTTTTACAGCAGAAACACCGAGACCCAGACTAAGCAAGAAGTGTACTCTATTTTGAATTTTAATGAAGCAGATGAGGACACTCAGGACCTAGGCCTACCGAACAACAAGAAGCGGAAGAAAACTGCAGTTCTGAGTTACTTAAAAGACAGATTGAGCACTCGTGTCTAGGGATGGGAGAAGTTTTTAATATTAAATTGGGGTAAGGAGATACTTCTCAAATCAATGGCTCAGACTATCCCCAACTACGCCATGAGTGTTTTCTTACTGCCAAAAGAATTCTGTAAGGAGTTGAAACAGGTAATGTGTAAGTTTTGGTGGAAGTCCGCGAAAAGTAAGAATAGAGGCATACATTGCCTATCCTGGGAGAAGCTTTGTCACAAGAAGGGTGATGGAGGTCTTGGTTTCAGGCAACTATATGATTTCAATATTGCATTACTGGGCAAACAAGGGTGGAGATTAACTCTTTACGCGGAGAGTCTAGTGAGGAGATTATATAAGGCGAGATACTATCCAAAAAGTACTTTTCTGAGTGCTAATATGGGAAGCATCCCTAGTTACATCTGGCGTAGTGTCATGGAATCTCAGAACCTGATAAAATAAGGTCTAGCTTGTAGAGTTGGGAATGGAAGCAGTATCAAGATTTTGGAAGATATGTGGCTCCCTTGTGAGACTGGTCCATATGTTCATACAAGGAGTGAAGCAATATTGAAGGACAGGTGGTTTCATCACTGTTGACTATAGACCAATCACTGTGGGATATAGACTTAATAAATGGCATCTTTGATTAGAGAGATGTTAATCTTATTTTTACTGTCCCTCTACAAAATCATACTGCAGATTCAAGGTACTGGAGACAAGAAATATCTGGCCAATATTCAGTGAAATTAGCATATTCTCTGCTTCAAACCATGCATACTTCTTTCTCCAGTGATAATTCAGGTTTTTGGAGAAGCTTATGGAATCTCAAAATACCTGCGAGGGTGAAACATTTCTTGTGGAGTGCTGCAATAGGTTGCTTACCTACCAAGGATAACTTACGGACTAAAAGAGTGTTGGTAAATGAACTTTGTCCAGTTTGTAATGAAGCACTGGAGACTACACTTCATTGTTTAAGTATATGTTCGTTTGCAAAGGAATGCTACTTTAGCATGGGCAAGGTGTTATATAATTATGCCATTACTCTCTTCTCGGACTGGTTGAGGTATGTCTATAACCAGTATACGGGATCAGATCTTCAGTTAATTGTTATGCTATGTTGGGCATTGTGGAAATGCAGGAATGAAATCGTTTGGAACCAGCGAGGCATAAATGTTGCAGAAGTAGTAGTATTAGCAAAAGCTACGCTTAATCAGTGGTTATGTGCTCAAGATAAAAATTTCAATCAGTCTATTGGTCATATGTCACAGAAGACGGTGCATAGCATTGGAGCGTCCCAGAGTTTAATATGATAAAGATCAACACTGATGCTGCTATTTTGAAACCTGACATTGCTTCAGTTTTTCGATGGTTGCAAGGGATCATACTGGTACAGTGATGCAGGCATATTCCAAGTGCATTCAAGGGAGCGTAAACCCAGAACTGGCAGAAGGAATAGGGGTGAGAAAGGCATTAAGCTGGATAAAGAACCAAAATTTGAGCAATGTGATAGCCGAAACAGATAGCTTAGTAGTTGCCCAAGCAGTTAGTGGCAACTGGAAAGTCTGTTATGCTATCATACTTTGGGAGGGTTATTGAAGAATGTGTCTCCTCTTGGGAATTTAAAAGATTGTAAAATATCTTTGAGATTTTGCCAGATATAGTAGTTCTGTAGCTGAAAGTAGCTGGAGTGGGGAATGCCTACCCGAAACACGTAATTTTGAAAGATTTGGAGCGTTAATGAAGTTTTATTTTGTGACAAAAGATAAATTAAAATTATTATTTTTTGGTTAGACTTCATTCTCTAATTAAAATTTTAAGATTATGTTTATAGGTCTGTTATTTGTTATTATATCAAAAATTATTGACTCTCTCACACATACATATATAGTATAAAAAGTTTTTATTTTCTAATTTTATATATTTTTTTATCTTAAATAAAAAGTTAATGATATTCTCACACATACATATATTTTATAAATAGTTTTTATTTTATAATTTCACATGTTTTTTAAAAAATTTAGAGCAATTCATTTTTTTATTTTAGTGAAAATTTTACTTTGGATTAATTATTTCAAATTAGTAATTTTAATATTTTGGTGGGATGCTGACCAAGATTCTCTTACGTTACCCAAAATTCAAAATGTCTTTTGAAGAAAATAATGAATGCAATGAGTTATTAAAAATATTTCTTTTTGTTATTTTGAATATTTTATAATTATTTTAAATTTGAATTACTTTTATAAATTAATTCATTTTTTATAATTACTTAATAAGATTCCATTAATTGTTTCAATGTATTATTTCCAATTTCAATAACACATTCAAGTGTCGGTTCCTCTCCAATTCAAATGGAGGTTCCCAATTGGTGGACAACAACTGTCAGTTTAATTGTGACTTCAGATTCACAAGGTATAAATACTATTATTACTTTATCAGCGTTTATTCTAAATATTGATTTGGTATTTTCAGCATTTATTATGCATGTTTTAAATCCTGTTGGTATAATTATTTCTAGACCTTATTTAAGGATTACATTGTATAACCACATACCACCCTTCTTTAGCCACCTCTTATTTCTATAGGACAATTTATCTGAGATTTTCTGTGAGTTGTGTGAAAAGATTTAGAGAAAAACAGAATTAACGAGAGGCAGGATCCTTCCTGGCAAAAGGAGAGGTAAATGAGAGATAAGATTTAGTAATCCTTGTGAGGAAACTCTGACTATTAAAAGTCATGAGCTATGTGGTTTGAGGAGTAGTGAGACTACTTTAAAAGAATATATTAGAGATTAAGTGATACTTGTTATATTTTACAGGTGCACAGAGTACACATGAAACAACTGCTGGTCAACAGTCTGGTGACACCTTGATAAACTCTGATGTACCAAGTACTGCTAATCTCCCTGCAGGTCTAAGTAATGATACTTTCTTGGAGTCTATTCAAACTACTATTCCACCACATGAAACAATCCCTGTTTTTGTTGAAAAATAGTCCATTCACTCTACTATTCCACCACCTAAAGTAATCCTTGTTGTTGCTGAAGATGTAGTAGCACAACAGTCCATTCATAAAGTTTTATCCATTTCAGGGTCACCACAACAATCTACAAGAACTGAGGTTCTGGAAGTAAATTTAGAAACTCCAGTTCATTTATCTACAATTCTTGAAGTTATGGAGTTTACTGCTGTTGGTATTGAAGTTTCTGAAATTGCTGGATCACATATTGCACTAATTTCTGATTCTATCTTAAATGTTGAAGCTGGTGAGAAAGTTCAGGAGATAGTACAAAATCCAGTTGCAAAGGGAGAATCTAATGATGGTGAAAAATCTAATATTTCTAATGTTCTTATAGAACCTGAAGATGATCTTTTCTTCCCCGAAGATATGCCTACACATGTAAGGTAATAGAAAATGAAAGAGTTAGATGCCAAGAAGAAGCATGAATATTTTGATGGAAAGATGACACATATCCTATTTCCAGAACAAATGCTATTGAACATCTGAAAATATATGAAAAGATAATTCAAACACCTGATATGCTGACTCATCTGAAAACATCTACTCTAGTTGTCAGATCCTTACATATAGCTCAAGAAGCAACTACTTCTCAAATCAATCAGATCAAAGAATCATTAATTGCTTCAAGGCTGACTACTCATCAGGAAATTCAGAAACAAATTGCACCAATTGTTGCCAGACAAACTACAATTGAAGCCAGTCAAGCTAGATTGGAAGCTAAACAAGTTCAAATGTCTAATCAACTTACAGAGGTACATAATTCAATGGAGCTAATTCTTTCTATACTACTTGGCGATGATGCCAAAAAGGGAGAGAAAATTATTCAATATAAATGCAAGCAGCTGACATTGACAAATACTGATGATAAAAATCCTGATGGAGGTAATAAGGAGGGATAAATGGATAGTGAAAGGAGAAGAGATGAAGAGATAGTTGTAATTAGTGGTTCATCAAAAGCAATCACTAGATTTCAATCTAGACAAGGCGGAGAAAGTAAGAAAAGTGAAAGAAGAGTTAAGAATTGACCGTGACTATAACAACTCAACAAACTTTACAAGTCACAACTGCTGATGAAGACCAAGGTATTCTGGAGATAGAAGCTGGTGCAGAAGCAAGTCAATTTCTTCAAACTCTGAAAGTAAAAGGAAGAAAGACAACTCTATTCTAAAAGGATCCAAAGATTCAAGCATTTGACTCTGAGGTGAGTAGAAGAATCTTTGAAAGAAAAAATCATGGAGTTAATCTAGAACGGCTAAGGCAAATGGAGGAAAACTTCAAGAAATCCATGAAGACAGTAAATACTGATATTGTTGTTATCTCTCAAAATCTTTATGAAGATGATCCTTCTAACAGACCAACTAAATGTATATTTATAAAGGAGGTAAGTCGGGCAGAGGATGAAAGATCTCTCAGATCTCAAGCTATCTTAACTGTTGACAGGAAGCATAAAGGGAAAGAGAAGATATGAGAGAAGTCAAAACTTTCAAAGCCAAAAGCCAAAGTTGTTGCAAAGAAGAAATCAGTATCTAAAGCAACTAAATCACAAATATTGATAGATCTAATCTATACAATTTCTCAATCTTTTGATACTGATGAAATTTTTGAAGAAGAAGAAGTCAGTCAAGCTCACCAAAGAAGGAATATTTATGGAGCTGACTGGGCTAAAAAACTGAAATTAACTTCTGACATTGCTCAAGTTAATAAAGAAGAAGTTGTTATTCAACCGATCACAACCTCTGATTCTACTCATGTTGTTGATTTCTCAAATCAAATTCAAGCTGATTTATCAAATTCTGATTCTGAAGACATAGTCTCTGATAAGCCAGAATTTACTTTTGAAAAAAAGAAGAAGCTACTATGGGGAAGTAAGTAACCATCACCTAGAAGAGATTCTTATGAAATATTAAAGAAGATTTATAGTGGAAGTTCTCAATCTAGAAAACCTGGAATCACAAGTGGTCTTGGAAGATTAAATGCTGATAATCCATTTGTAGGAGATGCTTTGACTTTAAGAAAGCATTCTAACTTGACATAAATTGGAGATAATGTGATGCTTGAAGACTTACAGAAGATCATATCAATATAAATTGTTATTGATCTTGTTGGAGAGAAAATGATTTATTTTCTCGAGTCTGGGAGAAACTTAAGGTTGAATCAAGAACAGTTAAGAGACAAACCATGGTAGGAATTGGAACTTATTGCTACAATTCTCAAGATAACTAATTCTGTAACTTCCAGATGGCCTGCATTCATAAGAACTTGATACAGTTAAAGAAGAGAGGAATGCCTTACAAATCTAACTACATTCCAAGGTGTATTCAGGAAAAATAAGTTGGTTCAGAGGAGGAGATCTGGAGCTGGGGTTTTAAATGACGACAACTCTGGAGTTTTGCAACTTTGTGTGCGCATTAATACCTTGTACCTCATACAGAATAACATGGAAGTTCTACAAGATAGGATGATTAGTCATATAAGAAATGTTGAATATACTCATTTGGACGATATGGGAAAAGCGTTTGAGCTTTCAAAACCGGCTTGTTTAGAAAAGGTCCAGCAATTATGTGTGGCAACTGCATACAAGCTCGTTTTTCATGATTTAAGTCCCGTATTTTCAGGACGGTCTGTATCTCGGGGAAGTTTCTTCTTCTAAGATCGAATATTTTTTCAAGATCTAGAACAATGCTTGCAGATTATATCATCCACAGTTCATGACAGATTCCGGACACATTTAATTGCTGATATAATGAAAGCTTCTTTTGATGGTTTCTTGTTAATTTTGCTTGTTGGAGGCCCTTCTCGTGCTTTTTTGGTGGAAGACTCTATATTGATAGAGGAAGACTTTGATTTTTTTATGGATTTGTTCTCTTCCAACGGTGGTGGATTAGCACCTAAATTAATAAATAGATTCGCAATCATTGTGAAACGTGTACTTCCTCTTTTCCACATGGATACTCAGAACCTCATTGAGCAGTTCAAATCTTCATTATTCAATGAGTATGGTCCATCTGCTAGTTCTAGCCTTCCATTGCCTCCGACATCTGGTCAGTGGAAACATACAGAAGCCAATACAATTTTATGTGTTTTGTGTTATCGGAATAAAATCCAAGCAACAAATTTTCTTAAAAAGGCCTACAACTTTTCAAAGAAACTGCGATCGACTAGATGACTGTTGCATAACCAACTTGCTACTGATTTAAAATCTTTAAAATATATCCACTGAGAAGGCTTTAATGAACAACACGCATTCTGGACATAACATTGGCTGTCACAACTTGATGTTTGGTGAGGTACCAAAGAATTTAATTCTTCGAATGTTGCTTTATCATTATGGCGAGGTCGTGCATTTTTGGGTATATAAGATCAACATGATGCACCTGTTTGCTATAAAATCTAGTTAATAAAAAATTTGAAGATATATCTAATATGTAAAAAAGAGACCTCAGAGACACCTATTAGCAAAAATTTTAGATAAGGAGAAACGAGCGGTTCCTCTAAAAGTAATGTATTCTCCCGCTATAATCCTAGTTATTTGTGTATACATGTATATATATTTATAATTTCAATAGTTATAATATATATATATATATATATATGTGTGTGTGTGTGTGTGTATTATTTTTTAATGGGTGCCCTTCCACCACCACAAGTGGTTCTAATAACCACCTGCCGCAATGAAATAATGCGGGGTATCTGCCGCATTGTTCCATTGCTGGAGTTTTGCAGCCATGACTCATTGCGGACTCCGTAATGCTTCATTGTAGGAAACGCAATGCTTCCTTGCTGGAATTAATAATGTTATAAATTTGAATATTAGTTTTACTTTGAAATAATTGTCAAATAATAAATAATAAATATAGAAATAATTTTAATTGATGTTTAAATTTCTAATTTATTTATTGTTTGGTTCTTATGTTTTTATTTTGTATTTATATATTTCTATCAATAAATTCTTTATTTTAACAAATTATTACTTAAAATTTTCGAAATTACAAAACTACCCACTGCCGCAATGGCTCAATGCGGCAGACGGGACCCTGGTTTAACCCGTTTAGATTAGAAACACTTCTATTCTTCCCCAAATCAAAATTGTAAACCCTAGAATCGATTCTCTGGAAATTGAAGGCGATTTCAGTCCACTTCAGGCGATTAATCAACCGGGTAAGATCCGTTATGCACACATTTATACACACTTATATCGATACACACACACAGTTACACATACACACGATTACATCTTCCGCAATGAAGCAATGCGAACCACACAACATACACACATTGTTTACATTGTGATTTTGTTCGTTTCTTGTTTGATTTTGTTCAAAAAATCGAATTTATGTGAAATTTGATCGAAATTGTGACGATTACGTTGATTATAATATGATTAGGTTTTAAGTTAGGGGTAGATTATGTGTTGATTTAATTCGAATTAATTAATTAAAACAATAATTCGAAATTAGGGTATAATTTAAATTACATTGTGATTTTAATTTTTTTTGGGTAAATGAGGTCAAGCCTCGTATATTAAACTAAAAGGGGATAAAAATGTACAAGGGATGATCCTTTCCAAAATTTTAATAGAACAAATCTCCAAAATAAATTAAGAAAAGGATAAAAAAAAGTAAGAGAATAACCAAGCCCATAAACAGGAAACTTGGACACCAAAACAACGGCCCAAAAATCTAAAAAAAACCCAAGGGAACTAACCCACCTAACAAAACCCAAACTAAGAATACTAGGAAAATCCCAGCCCAAAGAGAGACACAGCCACGCAAGATTGGATTGGATTAATTAGTTACATTGTGATTTTGCTCCTTTCTTGTTTGATTTTGTTCAAAAAATCGAATTTCTGTGAAATTTGATCGAAATTGTGATGATTGTGTTGATTATAATATGATTATGGTTTAAATTAGGGGTGTATTATGTGATGATTTAACTCGAATTAATTAATTAAAACAATAATTCGAAATTAGGGTTTAATTCGAATTACATTGTGATTTTGTTCGTTTCTTGTTTGATTTTGTTTGAAAATTCGAATTCCTGTGAAATTTGATCGGAATTGTGATGATTGCGTTGATTATAATATGATTAGGGTTTAAATTAGGGGTAGATTATGTGATGATTTAATTTGAATTAAATCATTAAAACAATAATTCAAAATTAGGGTTTAATTCGAATTAATCAGGGTTTAATTCGAAATTAGGGTTTAATTCGAAATTATGATGATTTGATCAAAATTATGATGATTTTGTTGATTATAATGTGATTGGGGTTTGAATTTTTTATTGTGCACTTTCCAGATACTATGGAGAATGAGTGCGGGCCTATTGTTAGATCACTCCTGACGATGTAGAATGATCGTATTAGTACTGCCATATGGGCGGGAGGTGTGCGGGATAGGCTGGATGTACGGCAGTACACAGCTAATCATCACCAGTGGATACTTTTCGATCCCTAGCGTGAGTTGCTGAGGCTATGGGCTTTCTCGAATTTCACGAACAATCGTTCAGTTCCTCAGAATGATATTCGTTTGATAACGACCTTAATGGAAAGGTACTAATATGTAATCAGTTTTCTCATTTATTTGAATCGTCATTGGCAATGTTTGTGATGTTTGTATATGAATGCAATTGCAGATGGAGGCCAGAGAGTAACACCTTTCACTTTTCATTTGGTGAATTGACCATCACCCTCGAGGATGTATACATGATTATGGGCCTCCCTGTTAAGGGTCGTCCAGTTACTCATAGGGAGCTTGATGCCCCGAAGGTGTATTGGATGAAGGCATGGCAGAATGCAAGATTGGAAAAAATGGGGCGTAGAGATATGTACAAGGATGGGGTCAAGCTTTACAAATTAAGGGAACGATATGCGGAGCTACCAGAGGGGGGCTAGAACAGGATCTTATGGTTTCCATTTGAGCTTATCTTTTCTACATCATTGAGGGCATATTGTTTCCTTCATCGAGTCGATATACCGTGCATCCGAGGTATTTAATTATATTTGTTGCATTTCAGTTTTTAAATTGTAGTTTATAGCATCTTAGTCCTTCACTTGTCCTTTTTGCTTGATTTTGCATATCAAGCCCTATATTCTCATTTATTTCCAATTTGACACTATAATTCTTGTAATTGTTGCATTTTAGCTCTTAAATTGTAGTTTATAGAATCTTAGTTCTAATTTGACATTAATGCCGCATTGTTTTTGTATATCATGCCCTGTATTCTAACTTACTCTGTGTTTCCTATGTCACAGGCACTTACAGCTCATCTAGGATTTACCTCGGATTAAATCGTATGCATGGGGAGCTGCTGTATCGAGCTATTTGTTTAGAGGTTTGACCAAGGCTGCTCATGAGAGTGCAACATCACTTAATGGATGCACGATGTTATTGATACTGTGGGCACACAAGAGGTTGTTATCTGGTGCTCCTAAGATTGCACCCGGGGTGGAACTTGTTTGACCGAGGGCTTTGGCATGGGCTGAGCCGAACCCTGATCGGAGGGAGAACCCTCACCACCATACAAGTATTATTCTTTTTTGACTCTCCTTCGACTAAACATTTGCATGCTTTAGATTTGCACATATCCAGTTTTATATGTTTCCTTATTATTTTGCTTATAGGTCAGTACCGAGGGGATTTTGACCGATTTGAGATGAGTTGACTGACATGGGAGCCTTATCGGTTATTCTTTGATGCGGTGGACTATTCTGAGGAGTAGTATGATGTCGATCTGATGGATGCTTCGTATATGAGTCTCTACCGTATTCCACTTATTTGTTTCGAGATTGTCGAGTATGTCATGTCGGATAGAGTCTTGAGACAGTTCGGTATGGTGCAATATATTCCAGATGATCCTATTGACATGTTTGCTCTGCGGCGGGACATGTTATCTCGTTGGCAGAGGGACCAGCATATGACTACTCTGAGATAGTACCGGGATGAGTGGTATCCTTTTTTTGTTGGCCAGATAGAGCCCGTTGGAGATGGGCAACACGTGAGCATTGACCGGTATATGTACTGGTATAGGACCCATATTAAGCTGAGGATTGCTCATTTTATGGGTGGGGATCCCCGCAAGATAGTGCCGCGTGACTGGTATTCTTAGCAGGACATGGTTAATGCGGTATGTTTTAGAGTTTAGTTTAATTTTTGAATCCTGTATTCATTTGTTTCATTATTGCATTTTTATAGGGTGTTTAGGTAGATGATTAATAGTTGTTAATGATTTGTGCAGCTTGACTGTGTGATGAGGACATTGCATGCTATCCACAGCCTTGATCCCCCAGACAAGTTCTATGAGTGCATTCCTGAGTTTTTGATTCGTTATGATCGAGTCAACACTGAGTGGAGGGTTCCTGCATTCAGTAGACCCAGTTTTGATAAACCCTCACGTACACAGGATATGCATATTGATCCAAGTGCTCCTCCTTCACCTGAGAAACGTACACATGAGGTGCGTTTCATTTATGTCATTACAAAATTCAGTCTACTATATTGAATGTGAATGTGTGTATGATCGTTATCTTATCGTGTTATTGCAGGAGTTGGCTTCTGATTCTCATGATTCACCTACACAGGTAGCCAGTAAACGTCCTTGTCAGGTACTTATTCGAGTAGTCTACTACACCGAATTATATGTAGTTTGATCGAGTTATTGACATCTAACGCAGGATGAGACTGTAGTCCCTGACGTTGTGGCTATCCCTGTACATGTCTCACATCATATTTAGATTGAGGTACTTATTCATATTCAAGTATGTTATTCAAGTAGTCTAACTCTTTAGTTTTAGAGATGTATATAATGTTTGATACTCAATGTATTTGTAGGTTGCTGCTACTGCTCCCCCTGCTTCACAGTCGACCCCCCTATCTGCTCCTGTGACAACCCGGGTCAAATCCCGAGCCTTTTTCGAAAACAGGGTCAAGTCTCGATCACGAGTCCGAAAATAAGTCGAAGCATACTGTCCCGAGTGTAGCCAACTTAGGTAATGACAAGCCCACCAAAGGCCCCCAAAAGATCATGATTTGTTGGTGCACATAGTAGTAGTACTTTGCCTTATAAACTGAACAGAAGTCCCAAATCTCCTTAATGTGGGACTGAGGTGTTACAAACTCCCTCACTTAAACTCCTGACGTCCTCGTCAGGCCCGAAAACTTACCACAAATTCTGACCAGATCTGAATGTACTCTTTTTGACCCTCTAAATGACATTTTCTTGAAAAACACAAACCACGAAAGTTGAAGAGAACGAAAAGACCTTTCCAAAAATTCCAGGATCACTGAATTCTGACTCAGAATCATTTTCTACGAATTTTACAAGACTTGTTAATTTATGTTGAGAAGAGCCCTACCAATTTTGATAATTAAAATGAGGAAGACGGATAGGGTGTATTTATAACGAAACAAAATTCTATATCTTAACCTACAAGTTATCTGTATTAGAATCTGATCTAAATTTTAGGCCCATTAGTCTAATTCAAATTTTAAATCCTAGTCCTTATCCAATTTTAATACTTTTTTCTATTATTCTATTATTAATCTAATTTTAAAAATTACGGGATATTATAGCTCCTCCTGCTATTTATCTGTTCAGCCTGAGGTACTACTCTTTAGTTTTAGAACTTTCCCTTTTCTTACTATTGTGTGTCTTATTCATATTCGAGTATGTTATTCGAGTAGTCTAACTCTTTAGTTTTAGAGATGTATATACTTTTTGATACTCAGTGCATTTATAGGTTTCTGCTACTGCTCCCCCTGCTTCCCAATCGACCCCCTATCCGTTCCCCCTGTTGTTCAGTCTGATGTTGTTTAGTCTGAGGTACTACTATTTAGTTTTAGAACTTTCATTTTTCCTACTATTGTGTGTCTTATTCATATCCGAGTATGTTATTCGAGTAGTCTAACTCTTTAGTTTTAGAGATGTATATAATGTTTGATACTCAAGCATTTATAGGTTGCTGCTATTGCTCCCCCTACTTCAAGTCGACCCCCTTAGCCGCATCCGCTGTTGTTCAGTCTGAGGTACTACTCTTTAGTTTTAGAACTTTCCTTTTTCTTACTATTGTATGTCTTATTCATATTCAAGTATGTTATTCGAGTAGTCTAGCTCTTTAGTTTTAGAGATGTATATAATGTTTGATAATGAATGCATTTGTAGGTTGCTACTACTGCTCCCCTGCTTCATAATCGACCCCTCTATCCGCTCCCCCTGCTGTTCAGTCTAAGGTACTACTCTTTAGTTTTAGAACTTTAGTTTTTTTTACTATTATGTGTCTTATACATATTCGAGTAGTCTACTCTTTAGTTTTAGAAATGTATGTAATGTTTGATACTCAATGCATTTTTAGGTTGTTGCTACTGCTACCCTTGTTACTCCTACTACCGAGTGCACTTCCACTTTTATTGATTTGCTTGACACGAGTTCTCCTGTTACTCCTCCTACTGAGTTGACTCCACTTGCAGGTGGCATGGTGAAATTTGGTAGTAGTAGTGGTGTTATTCCTGATAGTTTGAGGATGATTCTTGATGTACGTATGTTGAATCATTCCATTTTTTATGTTTGATTCTTGTAGTACGTATTTTGATGTATTTCTATATGCTTAATGTTTTTTGTCATGAATATGTGTTTGATTTGATGCTTTTGAAATGTATTTGTAGATGGACACTGATGAAGATAAGTTGAAGGATAAACTGAGGCGGGGTGATCCTGGGCGGCATGGTGATATGACGAGGCCATTGAAAAACTAAGAATTTTTTTGGCTATACAAGCACTGATGGGGTAACAAGAATGATTTTATTTGGAGAGATCACAGAGGCACTGACTGAGCTTACTTGGGATTTTATCCAGACCTTAAAGCCAGGAATGTGATGTAGACACCAATGTTGTGGATGCCTATATAGAGTTGTTGAAGGTTAGGAGAGTCCATCTCGGGCCTGGAGCCCACGGCTAAGAAGTTCTTCTTTAACTTCAGCTATTTTGTGCAACTATTGTTAAAAGATTATTACCAGAACTTGAAGGTACAACAGAAAGTACTTTTTAGTTCATGCGTTAGTAGTTAAATGATAATTGATAACTAAAAAGTAAGTTAACTCTTTAATGATAAAGTAAGTTAGTAAGTTAATGATAATTGATGATAATTGATATTTGTTTCAAATTATAGTTCATGGGACCTTTATAATTATTTCAATGGGATCTTTTATAATTATTTCAATGTTGCAGGCCCATCCTGAAGCTACACTCTCAGATGTGCAGTTGGTCCGGTCTGCATAGTTTATATGATTCATATGCAGTCCAGCGCATTGGGTCACGATTATTGGATTGTGACTTTGCTTTCTACCCTTGCTGCAATGATGTTCACTGGTTTTTGTTCATTCTGGACATTATGAACAGAAGCTCTTTAGTTGATCTGAATGGGGGGATAATCTTAAGAGTATTTACTCTCGATATATATATATACCATGGTATTCTATATTCTTCGTAATTACTTTGCTAGTCAATTTACATACACTTGTCATTGTTGGTTACCAATTATATGAAATATTTGTAGGAGTGCATAGTGCCAATTATGTTGCATTACTTGGATCCTTCCAGATTTGATGGTGTTAGATATATTTGTGATGTCATGTCTAATCTGATTTGTTTAATTTCAGAACTTAATATCAAGACTTATCAGGACTTACTGGAAATCAGGATTTACTGAAGACCAGAAGATATCAGAACTTAAGGTATCAGAATTTGTGATATCAGAACTTAAGGAAGGATATGCTTCAGAAGTAAAGTGCGGCTGATTTCTAGGAGAGGAACTGGACTAAACAAAGGAAGATATGCTTTAGGAGTTGGACGACTAGAAGACTTGTAAAAAGATAATATCTGATTGATATATTTTAGGAAGAGATATATTTCATATCAATTAGAAGATATCTTGTAACTATGTACTATATAAACATAGCTTAGGGTTTACACTATAAGTGTTATCATTCACGAGAATATTATTCTTTGTAACCCTAGCAGCTCTTAGTGATAACATACATCACTAAGAGAGTAGATTAATCTACAGTAACAGAGTTTGATATATTGAATAGACTTGTTTTCTGTTACATACTTGTGTTCATAATCGAATTGATTGTAGATATTATATTCGACCCCCTTCTATAGTATCATTGAGGCCTAACAAGTGGTATTAGAGCCAATCTGTTAAGTTTACAAACAGTTAAGATCCAAATAAATAATCAATCATGTCTGAACAAGCAAAAATACCAGACCCCCAAGAACCTGCAAATGTTCAACCCATTCAAAACACCATTAGATATAAAACCATCAGGGTTCCTTTACTCAGGGTGTCTGATTACCCTGTATGGAGTGTGAAGATGGCCATGTTTCTGGAAGCTACAGATCCAGAATATTTAGACATAATTAATGATGGTCCACACAAGCCCACTAAAGCTTTCTGTTGCAGTTGGAAATGAGCCATAGAGGATGATCCCCAAAGAAAAGAGAGAATACACCACTGAAGACATCTCTTCACTAGGAAAGGATGCAAATGTAAGACACTTGCTTCATAGTGCACTTGAAAATGTCATGTCAAACAGGGTGATTGGATGCAAGACTGTAAAAGAAATCTGGGATGCATTGGAAGTGAGATATCAAGGACCCAATGCCATCAAAAAGAACAGGAAGAAAATACTCACATAGAGTATGAGCAGTTTGACTCAAAATCTGATGAGTCACTAACTGATACATATGACAGATTCACAAAGCTGTTGAATGATCTGTCACTAGTGGATAAGGAATATGATCAAGAAGATTCAAATATGAAATTCCTACTAGCTCTTCCTGAAAAGTGGGATTTGAAAGCTACTACAATAAGAGACAACTATGAACTTGCTGATATGTTTCTTGATGAAATCTATGGGATGTTCAAGACTCATGAACTTGAGATGGAGCAAAGAAAGAAGAGGCATGGAGGCAAGTCTAAGATAGTTGCTTTAAAGGCTGAAGAAAAGCCATTTGTCTCTAGAAAGGCAAAAGGAAAGGCTCTCATCATACAGTCTGATTCAGAGTCATCAGATTCTGATGATGATGATTCAGAACCTGAAAATTTATCTGAAGTGGATGTTGATGCAGAGATGATATAACTGTGTGCTCTTATGGTGAAGGGTATCACAAAGATAGCCTATAAGAAATTCAGAAAGAGGTAAGAAGTTTTCTAGGAAAGGTGAAAGTTCTAACAAGAAAGGGTTCAGAAAGTCTGAAGGCAAAGGAGGAAAGTCTGACAGAGGAGACAACTCAAATGTCAAATGCTATAATTGTGGTGAAAGAGGCCACATCTCTCCTGATTGCAAGAAAGGAAAAGGTGATAAAGGCCAGGCATTATCACAAAGAAGAAAAACTGGGCAGACACTTCAGAATCTGAAAAAGAGGTGAACTATGCCTTAATGGAAAATGCTATAGCAGTTCTGATGCTGCTAAACTAGAGGTACCTCTATCAACTCTTGCTTTTGATACAGATGATATTACTAAGTTGGGATTATTTCTGAAAAATATTTATATTAGCTATAGAGATCAGACTTTAGAGAATGAAAGATTAAAATCTGAAAATCTAAAGTACAAAAATTGAAATAGCTATCTTGAAGAAGAGTTAGTCCACCAGAACACTATTCAGACAGAAAAAGATAATGATGTGTATGTTAAGAATGAATTTCTTAAACAGAATGATTATCTAAAATCCGAATTAGAAAAAGAAAGAGAAATCATCAGGACTTGGACTAACTCAGGCAAAACAACTCAGAATATTTTAAGTAGTGGAAACTGGAAAGAGGGGTTAGGTTATAAAGATGGCAAGAGTGAGAAAGAGACTTTGCAAATTGAGCTAAAGGTAAATCCTGTTAAATTTGTTGCAAAAACTGTTGTGTCTGATTCTGAAAAGGTGAAAGACTCTAAGACAGAAGTCAAAGAAAAGTCAACTTTTGACAAATTAAAATAGGATAAACCAGCTGTAGTAGACATAGTTTTAATGATAAAGACGCAGCTTAAGTATAAGCTGAAAGAGATTAAAAATGCGAACAAGGTAAGGGAAGCTAGGATAAATAGGAATGGAAAGGAAGGTGTGAATAAAAGTAATAATTATATGCCTGTTCTTAATGCTCCTAGAAAGAAATGCTATAATTGTGGAAACTCTAACCATCTTGCTTCTTTTTGCAGGAAAAATAAAGATATAAACTCTTTACCTCCTAAATCAGGAGTTAAGAGTCAGTCTGTTAGGTTTAAATCACAAAATACTTGTTTTCATTGTGGTAGTTTATGGCATTCTATTTATACTTGTAAGGAATATCATAGTTTGTACTATGATTATTATGAAATAAAACCTTCGTTAAAGAAAGTTAATGTAATTTCTTCTAGTGTAAATTCTGATGCAAAGTCTGATATAAAGTCTGATAAAAAGCATGTTAGCATAAACTCTGAAACTAAATCCGCTGCAAATGCGAACAAACTTAATAAGGCCAAAGGATCCAAGCAAGTCTGGGTCCTTAAAACTAATCAATAGTGGTCATTGTTATAACGACTCGTGTATTTTTGAATTATTTAAATATGTAATTATGGAATTATTAGATAAATAAAATATGTATATTGGTTTTGACCGCTATGTAGTTGTCTGATTATTATCTATGTGTGATTTATGGTGTACCGGGTTGTCCGCGTGATTAATTAAGGAATGGTATTGAATTGTTTCACTTTTAAAAGTGGATTTAATGCAAATTTATTTGTATAAATATTTGAAGTGTCCTCTAAAATTGTTTTTATGGTTTTTAATTATAATAATTATTTTTAGGATTTTATAAAATTGAGAAATCAATATTTTATTATTTATTTATTTTTAAATGATTTTCTAATTGCTTTTATTTGTAAAATCCATATTTAATTCTAGAATTCTTTAAAAATTATGAAACTCATATTTATTTAAGTTTGGAATATTCCGAGAATTTTAAAATTATTTTGGTAATTTTTGGGATTAATTTTACTCGCGCGTTGTTTCGTTTTATTGATAAAAGCGGTTATAAGTGGCATTTCAGAAATTGTGTTAAAATTTCGAAAATTACGTTTTCATTTACTCCAGTATATTTCTAGCATTTTAAGACTGTTTCTGCAATATTCTGAAATTATTTTAAGTATACCTTGAACCGTTAATTTTAAATTTCGGGGCAGGATCGTACTACCGGGGAATTATATTGCTATGTGGCAAGTCAGGAATCAATGTGGCAGTAAATTGTGATACGTGTCATTGGCTGAAGTTGTATAAAATAATAATAATAATAATAATAATAATAATAACAATTACTCCCACCCCCTGTTCTTCACCCCGTCTCTTTCTCTCTACAATCTATTGTCTCTCTCTCTTAAAAATCTCTCGATCTCTCGCTCTTCCCTCTTTGCAATTCTCGATTCATCTCTCTCTTTTTCTTGTCTGGTTTTTCCCTGGCCTTCCGGTAATTTCTCCGCCCTGTGTCCTACTTTCCGGCGAGAGCTCGCCAGCCTTCTCTGGTTGTCGCGCGTTTGAGCGCGTGTATGGTGTGTGTGTATCAGTTGTGCCTGTGTGTGTGTATTGATTATGTGTGTGTATATGCGTGAATTGTGTGTGTGTTTCAGTGGTGTGTGGTGGTGGTTCTTTGGAACGCTGCCCGTGTTTCCGGCCACATCCTTGGCTGTGTTTCAGTTTCTTCCGATTATAGTATGTATGTGTGTGTGTACTGCTCGCATATTGCATGCCTGATTCGAAGTTTATTTCTGCAGGATTAATTTTGATGGCTTTCGTGAAATACATAATAAAATTTGTGCAGGAAAATTTTTAACTGTTAATCGGTAGAATTTATTTGGAAACCCGACGAGTATCGGACACTAATAAATTTTACCGCCGTCGGCGATGAGCCTCGGCGAGCCGACGGTGGACGATGATGATATATATCTGAGTCCTAATATTTTAAAAGAAATAAATGTAAAAACGCAAATAATAATAAATAGTTGGTTTAAATTAGTGGTTGGGATTTGTGGAATTGGAATGTGATTGGATAATTGTTACGATTGTTGTGTTTGGGATTTGACGTCGATTGATGTTTCGACGGGTAGTCCGATAAACAAAGGGGACGCTGCCCTGATTTCCTGGAAAATCGAACTACGGAAATACGGGAGCGTATCCGAAGATTATCGGGGCGTCGAGCGAGTATAAGTAAATACATATACGTATGTTTTATACAGAACCTGATTGTATGTTGTGTTGTATGTTTTGTCCAAAACACAGTAACCCTAATTTCGTAAAATGACGAGTATACGTATTTTCTGAAAACGAACACTGGATCGATTTCGAGAATGTGAACCCTAATTAGTTGTCTGTGTTATTTTAATATGAATAATTATGAGTCGTGTTTGAATATCGTTGGGTAAGAATTAGTATCGAGGATATGTCAAGCATACCTAGACGTCTAACGTAGGGTATTTCGACCCTGTAGGTTATAGTCGGGAACACTGAAAGTGGATGATGGACTAAAGATAACCTAGAAATCAGTCGACGAGCTCAGTAGTGTTTCAACAGAAAAACCTGAGTATCGAAGTCGAATTCAATGGGATCTAGTGGTTGGACGTTAAAGCCTGAGCGGCAGAGTCGGATCATAATTGATCAGTAATAGTTGTAAAGCCTGTAAGGCAAGTATTTCTGAACTTTTCTTCAAGATATATTACCAATGTTTTCGAACTATTTCATAACATGTCGCTATTATTCAAAATAACTCATGTTTTATATTGCAAGTGCTTTAAACTATTTAACCTTAAACCCTGATTTTCTTGATTTTGAGCCATAAGCCTTACTCTTTGTAAAACCATCCATTTGTTGATCCTCAGACACCAAACCACTCAGATATGATACTACTCCCCAAATGTTTAACTACCAAACACCAAACACTAGAAGAAAATTTCTTAAAAATATAGAAACTTTTATACCCCAACCATTCCTTATAGCATCAAAGAACTATACCTTGAAAAAAAAATCATCACTGATCAAATACCTGATGCTTTTACAAACTGAAAACTGTTTCTTATACATACCTTGATATACCTTGTGATACTCATGAACTGCATTACGCTTTTGTACAAGTTCTTTATCAATGTTGATTATGATTTTGCTTATTGAATTATATTGTTTATTACACTGAATTATTTTAGGATTGGAATAGTTTTCTAAATGTGGACCAGATTCGTGGTCAGACCAGATTCGTGGTCAATTATAGGCAATGTGTGCCTTGGATCCAGTAGTTAGAGCAGTGCTGTGTGCTTTGCTCGGGGTTAGTGCGTGACTGATCAGCAGCCTAACCTTGTTTTTTTTTAAATCTAAAATGAATATCCAATTCTAATGATTAGTTAAAAAGAAACTTGATTCCTCTGAATCATTTCATTTGATTATTGCTTAACCTCAGTTATCCTATTGAGACTTGCTGAGCTAGTTAGCTCACCCTTGCGATTCTTTTATATATTTTACAGTTGAAAAGAATATGGATGATAGTGAAGTTCCTCAATCCAAAGTGCGGGCTAAGGTTCCAGTTGAGTTGGATCGAGCTAGCAGAAGCTTCATGCGGTAGAGAGATAGTCAAATTGTAAGAATAATCTTATTATCAGTTGTAAGTTAAATTAGTCGAGATTTGGTACGATGTAATAAAAGTTAAGGTTGTGGCTTGTTTTCATACTTTAACCTGTTGCGATCCGTGGTTGTGTAAAGCAGGGTCATTGCAAATAGTATCTTATATACTGGTTCATATATTGTGTATGCATTGTGGACCCCAAACTTCTGACCCGGGTTTGGAGGGCGCCACATTTGTGATTGCAGGGCAACAGGAAAAATATTCTGGTTCTGGACAGTGGATGTTCAGGACATATGACTAGAAATAAAGCCCTGCTATTCAGACTTTGTGGCAGAAAGCTGGCCCATGAGTTTCTTATGGAGATGGCAACATGGGAAAGACTCTGGGATATGGCAATATCAATCTTGGGAATGTCATAATTGAAACAGTAGCTCTTGTCTCAGGACTTAAACACAATCTGCGAAGTGTGAGTCAAATCTGTGACAGAGTTTATCATGTGGATTTCTTTGAAGAACACTGTGAAGTTGTAAGTAATTCTACAGGCAAAGTGGTTCTGAAAGGTTACAGACATGGTAACATATATGAAGCTAGACTTTCAACAAATTCTGATGGTTCTGTAATCTGTCTGTTAAGAAGAGCTCAATTGAAGAAAGCTGGAATTGGCACAAGAGAATCTCTCATTTAAATTTCAACAACATAAATGAGCTAGTAAAGAAAGATCTTGTGAGAGGACTGCCAAAATCAATATTTGCTCCTGATGGCCTTTGTGACTCATATCAAAAGGAAAAACAAAGAAAATCTTCATTCAAGAGAAAAACTGAATCCTCAATTTTGAGCCTTATCACTTACTAAATGTTGATCTATTTGGTCCAGTCAATGTCATGTCTATTGCAAAGAAGAAATATGATATGGTTATAGTGGATGAGTTCACAAGATACACTTGGGTGTATTTCTTGCACAAGAAGAATGAAAATGCATCTACTCTAACTGATCATGTCAGACAACTGGATACTTGGTCAAAGATTCTGTTAAAATAATAAGAAGTGATAGTGGCACTGAGTTCAAGAATTCAATCATGGAAGAGTTCTGCAAAGAGCAAGGAATAAAGCAGGAATTTTCTGCACCTGGAACTCCACAGCAGAATGGAGTTGTAGAAACAAAGAACAGGACTCTTATTGAAACTGCATGAACTATGCTTGATGAAGCAAAGCTACCAACCTACTTTGGGCTGAAGCTGTGCAGACTGCTTATTTTACACAGAATGCTACACTCATAAACAAGCATGGAAAAACACCATATGAGATAGGTGAAGAAAAAGAAGCCAAATCTGAAATACTTTCATGTATTTGGATGTAAGTGTTTTAGTTCTTAAGACTCATCCTGAACAGCTGTCAAAATTTGATCTAAAAGCTAATGGAGGAATTTTTATTGGATATCCACTTTCCACAAAAGCCTTCAGAGTCTACAATTTAAGAACAAAGGTTGTCATGGAATCTATCAATTTATCTTTTGATGATAAAAAGATTACTGGACTTGAAGATTTCAATGATCATGATTAGCTGAGATTTGAAAATGAAGATGTAAATTCTGATTCTTTAAATTTTGATGACCTAAATTATGATCCTGTTAGTTCTGACAGGTTAAATTCTGATGTCATTAAAACTGTGGTAACTGCTCCAAAGGAAAATGCACATGTTCGGGGGAACAATCAGATGATCATACCACATCTCAAGACTCTCAAGAAACATCAGAACCAGCCACTGGCTCTTCAAGTTCTAATTCATCAAGTGCTGATGAGCCAAATTTTGACAATTTTGGAAACTCTGATTCTTCAATTCCTGAAGGATCCAACTTAAATTCCGGAATCTCAGAGAGCATAAATTCGGGGGGAGCATCAGAAAATGCTGATGGAGACATCATGGATCATGGGGGAGGATCCAGTTCTAGAGATCAACTTCCATCTACAAGGAAGTGGACTAAATCACACACACCTGACTTAATAATTGGAGATCCTGAAGCAGGTGTCAGAACTAGAACAACAAAAACAAATAAATGTCTCTATCATTCCTTTCTATCTCAGACTGAACCAAAGAAAGTGGAAGAAGCTCTTCAAGATGCTGATTGGGTGCAAGCAATGCAGGAAGAGTTAAATGAATTTGAAATAAATAAATTCTGGACCCTAGTGCCAAGACCAAAGGACAGATCAATTGTTGGTACAAAATGGGTGTTCAGAAACAAAACTGACAGTGATGGCATAATAACAAGGAATAAAGCAAAGCTGGTTGCTAAAGGTTACTCTCAACAGGAGGGTATTGACTATGATGAAACATTTGCTCCAGTTGCTAGATTGGAAGACATAAGAATCTTTTTGGCTTATGCTGCTCACAAGAAGTTCAAAGTCTTTCAAATGGATGTGAAAAGTGCTTTTCTCAACAGAGAATTTGAAGAAGAGGTATATGTTGAACAACCTCTAGGCTTTGTAGATCCAAAATTTTCCAAATCAAGTCTACGGGCTTGACAAAGCACTTTATGGCCTTAAGCAAGCTCCTAGAGCATGGTATGAGACTCTGACTCAATTCCTTCTGAAAGTGGATTTCACAGAGGCATAATTTACTAGAAGACTTGTAAAAGATAATATCTGATTGATATATTTTAGGAAGAGATATATTTCATATCAATTAGAGGATATCTTGTAACTGTGTACTATATAAACACAGCTTAGGGTTTACACTATAAGTGTTATCATTCACGAGAATATTATTCTTTGTAACCCTAGCAGCTCTTAGTGATAACATAAATCACTGAGAGAGTAGATTAATCTAATGTAACAGAGTTTGATATATTGAATAGACTTGTTTTCTGTTACATACTTGTGTTCATAATCGAATTGATTGTAGATACTATATTCAATCCCCTTCTATAGTAAGGAGAATGAAGCTGAGGGGTTCTGGGATTTTGAAAAGGAAAAGATCTTCAAATTCTGATACAGATCATGTCACTCCACCATCTAGAAGATCAAGGAAGACTAGAGCAGGTGTGAAAATTACACAATCTCAATATGAAGATGTTCAGGAAGGGGATCAGGAATCTCTGATCTCATCAGAACCTATTGTAATTGAAGCCCTTCCGCACCTGAAGACACTGTTCATGACACAGTGATCACACCTCCTATCTCTCCATTCAAAGAACAGCTACAGTTGAAGATTCAGGGTTAAGTCCTAAAATTGACATTCATAGGCTGAATATTCCAACTGTCTTGTATCTGGAAGCACCACCAGCAACAGAGTCAACTCCACTTGTTTCTCCAATCTAAATGCTGAAGTTCCTACTACACCAATTCTGGATTTGGAACCTGAAACATATGAAGTTGTTCCAGAATCTCCTTCAGTTGTATACACTCTGGTGTTATCAGAAGATGATGAGATTTTATCAAGTTCTGGAGATAGTGCTCCAGCAAGTGCTCCAGTCAGTGCTCCAATTCTTGGAAATGAGGCACTACTTAAGTTTGTTGAAGAAGATGCTCATGTTCCTTGGGAAAAGACCTTTAGAGGAGTTGAATGGACAAAGAAGTGGAATGAACCTAACTTCATTCCCAGCTCAAATATTCTGTCAGAGCATATTTCAAAAGCTGATGAGTTGCTGACAAGTTCTGATTTCAAGCACCAACTAAAAGTCACTGCTCTCAGTACTAAATCTCTTCAAGGTCTACACTCCAAGACTCATGAAAAGTTTGATAAACTTCAGGAATCAGCTGATAAGCTAGACCTGATGCTCAAACTAGACAAGAATAGGTTTATCAGACCAATTCAAGAGAAAGTTGAAGCTATTGAGCAGTTCAAGAAAAACAGCAGGCCCAACTGGATGAGGTCCTGCAGAATCAAGCCTCTCAACAAACCAGCTCAATGAAATTCAATCTTCAGTGGAACTCCTTCTTTTCTACTCCTGTCAGATGATGCCAAAAAGGGGGAGAAGGTAGTTAAGTCCAAATGCTCACCAAGCCAAACACTGAAGAAAAAGGATGATTCTGAAGATGACCAGTAAAACCCTAGCAAGGGAAAAAGGTCAAAGTCAAGGCAAGCAAAGAAGCAAAGTTTCTTCTAGAAACTAATTTCTGATTCTCGCAAATCTTCTACACAGAAGAATACAAGTTCTGAAGCTGTGAATGCTCAACTCTGATATCAAGTTCTGATATTCTGATTCAGTTTGGAAGTCAAGACTCTCAGAAGTTTTTACAAACTCTGAAGTTTAAGGGAAGGGAGAACTACTATCTACTATAAGGATCCCCAAGATTCAGACTCTTGATGAAGAAATTGCTAAAAGACTGTTCTCAAGCATAATCCTGGAATGGATTTAGAGAGTCTAAAGGAGGAAGAAGCTAGATTTGCTGCTGAGAAGACAAATCCTAAATCTAAAGCTTCTAATACAAAGAGCCTCCCAGACCTAAGGAGAAAGGTATTGTGATTAAAGAAAGATCTGCCACAGAGATTTCTACATCAAGGAATAGATCTCAACTACTACTGATCCCAAAGATAAGGGAAAGGAAAAGTTGGGGAGACAGTCAAGAAGCAGAAAATGAAGATTCCTCAAATTCTGATGGATCCTGTGTGCAAGATGGTTCAAGTCTTTGATGATACACTGCAGAAGATGAAACTGTTGAAACTCTGAAAAGAAGAAAGATGACAGAAGAACCTAAAACAACCTCTAACATAGCTCAAGTTGTTCAGAGTAAAGAAATTTAGAACAGCAAGTTACAGAAGAATCTGCAAATCCTGAACAAGTCATCAAGACATCAACCTCTGACAGAGCTCAAGTTGATTTGAACAAGATGACAATTACTGATGAGAAGAAACTCCTATGGAAAAATATTAAACCATCAGATCCTAAGAAAAGTCAACTGCTATCTGATTTCATGACTGTTGGATTGAATGCCAGAGAAGCAGAGACAGATCTGGGTTAGGATCAAGCGAAGCCAAGATCAAAACAGGAGTTGAAGTAACTATCAAAGATCCATTTTTATTAACTGACAAACCACTTGAGGAAGTTACACATAAACACTTTGACAAGGTTATATCTGTTCAAGTGTACTGGATACTCATGATAAGAGTAAAGTCAAGGAAAAGCAGATTCAATTTCTTAAAGATGGAAGAACATACAGAATGTCAGAATCAGATGTGTTGAAACAAATCTCTTAAAGAACTTCAATTTTTTCATTATCTTTTGGAGATAAAGTCTGAGGTTACCAGAAGATGGTCAAATTTCATCATGAAGACCAGAAGGGATAAAGCCAAAATCTCTGGATCAAGGGTTGCAGAATTTATTCCAAAAATAGTTGAAGATGGGGTTAAATCTCAAATTGGTCACTAAAGTCTGCCCCAAATATCAATATATTGATGATAGTTATTGGGGTCTCAAATGCACTATTATACTATCCGATAATGATATTGCCGTTTATTTAACTAATTGACTTAATGGGAGTAACCATGATGCTGACATGGCTTGGGCCGTGAGCAGTGACGTAGACAAAAGATTGATATATAAATATACTGGTACGGTAAAAAATTACAATAATGCCAATATAGTAATACATGTCAGTAAATATTTAAATTTTTCTTCTTCAACTTATATAGAATTAGATTTTTATTTTACAATCGAAAATTAAAAATTTTTCTTTCAAATTCCCATTCTTTCTTTGGATGGAGTAGAAAAATTATATTTTACTTTAAATCTCAATCATTTTGTAAAAATTAATGATCAGTCAAATTATATTTAAAATTAAAAAATTAAACTTAATTTTAAATTTTGATTTTTTTCGAGTTGAACATGAAAAATTGTTTATTTTATCTTAAAAATCTTAATCTTTTTTTTTATAAATTATAAGAATAAATTCTTACTTTTATATTAAAAGTTATTTTTTTTATTTTGAGTTCCAAATCTTCTTTTCTAGATGAACCCCGATTTTCCTTTTTGATTGAATTAAAAAAGTTACATTTACCTCAAAATCTTAATCTTTCTTTATAAGTTTTAAAATTAATATTTGTTTTAAAATCAAAGATTGCCTTGAATTTTTTTATTATAATTTCCAATCTATTTTTTAATTGAATAAATATTTATATTTAGACATACAAAATTATGTCCTTTGTTTTGAATTTCTCGATCGTTCTCTCTTTGATTAAAAAATAATTTACTCCAAATCAAACAAAACCCGGAAAAAATAGAACCCATAATTTATTCATCAGATCCAATTTCAGATGATTCAATTCAGTAGTGCCGACTGATAAAAACCAAACAAATTCTTCAACCAAAACACTTGCTTGCTTATCTCTCTCACACTCACAACCCAGCAATCTTTGGTACCAAAATCATCCAATCTAATTAGATGTGGAGATTGCAGGTTTATCTTTCAAATGAAGCTCACATTTTATTTGGGGTTTATTTTATAATTTTCTTATTAATTTAAGGGAATATAAATACAACAACGTGTATACGTGTGTAAATGTAAGCTAATTCACTTGTCAGGTCAAAGGCACACACGTGTTCGTCACAGTTTATGTTAAGTGAGTTAGTCAAAGTGTTAGGTCAATCGGTCAACTAACGGAGTATCATTATCGTGTACTAAAATGTTGCATTTGAGACCCCGATAACTATAATATAGATATTGATATATGGGTCTGACTTCAGTGACCAATATGAGATTTAACCCGTTGAAGATGATATAAGTGAAATTACAATGAAGAAGAATTCTGCTAAGATGGAAGTTATTTCGAAAAAAAATGTCTATGTGTTAGGCAAAAAGCATGCGCTAAATAATTCACGCAAGTATACGCGTTCGCAAGTAATATAGAATAATTTCTAGTTCGATCCCACAGAGACTTGATTAATTATATTTAATTAACACTTACTCACCAATGTATGATTATTCTTCAATGCCAAGACAATAATGATTAAGGTTGGTTAACTAATATTAACTACGAGAATTAAACACTTGAATTAAAAATATTAAACACACATGAGATCCTAACTTCATTACTACTTTAATAGTTATTGTTATTAACCTTAGCATATAATGGTGATGATATTAGTCGAACAACACGAAACTGATAAATGCCAACTTTCGTTGTACGAATACCATTCTACCAAGCATCCACAATTTAGATAGAAGTTGAATAGGAATCAATTATGTTGAGACCCTATATGTCTACAGAATTTGAAAACATAATGATTTAAGCACAATTTTTATGATCATACAGGGCAAGTAAAACGGTTAGAGTTACCCACTAATTATGCATACAACACATGAACCTATTCTAGCATGGCAAGTTCAAAATCTCACGATCCACTGTCGTTTCACAAGAGATTAAAAGGCTATCTTACATGTTCGCGACGCATATAAGACGAATAAGCACAACCTATACTAGA